>NC_143525.1:51667939-51834859 GCF_031878675.1 Megascapheus bottae | reverse complement strand
TCCTGGCTACTCAGGAGGCTGAGATCTGAGGATCAGGTTCAAACCCAGCCCGGGCACAAATGGACCGGAGACTCTTATCTCTAATTAACCTCTAGAAAATGGAAGTGGGGGCTGTGGCTCAGGGGTAGGGCGGTAGCCTTGAGCTGAAGAGCTCAGGACAGCGCCCAGGCCAAGTTCAAGCCCCATGACCTACAAAAAAAAAAAAAAAATCCTGAGCTGGCAGTACTTCCTTCTCTTCAGAACTGGAAGACTGACATGCCACTATTTCTGGTCTCCTATTCCTATCTTGCTGCTGTTCCCTATAAGAAGTGTAGCAACATCTTCCTCTGCTGCCCTCAAGATCTTCCGTTTATATTTTGTCTTTAGCAATTGTCCTTTTTGTATTCATCCTGCTTGGAGTTCAATATTCTTCCTGAACTTATCAATATGTTTTTTGTTCTTTTTTCTTTAACTAGACAAGATTTTTAGCTGTTTTTTCCCCATTCTTCCTCCTATCCTTTGATTTTTCCTTCTCTCTGACACTAATTGCATATATGCTGATATTTTTCTATTCTGCTACAGTTTATTGAGACTGGTCTTATTTTTCTATTTTTAAAATCTATTTTCAAGTTCAATTACTTTCCTCTGTAATATCTAATTTGTTGTTAAACTCACACAATGGAAATTTTCTTCTCATCTTAGGTATTGTATTATCTCAGATTCTCCCTAGAATCTTAAAATTCTTTTCTGCTAATTCCAATATCTGGGTTGTTTCAGGGTTGGTTTCTACTGACAGACTTATCTTTAGTGTGAATTACAAATCTAGTAACTTTGGATTACATAGAAGGCATTGTAAGTGACCTATAATGCTCTGGATTCTGATATTATTCTGAAAAGCATTAGTTTGTTTGCCATTTGCTGGCCTCGATGCCAGACGTTACCTTCCCTAATAAAGGCTGGTAACAGCTCAAATTGTTGATTGATGCTTGGATTGCATATTGGGGGTTTCCCAGAGACCTAGAATCAGTTGAACATTTATGTCTATCTATAGCCACATCTACATAGAGAGAAAAAAGAGATGCTAAGGAGTTATCTCACAGTGTGAAGAAATTCAGGGTTTGGAGGGTAAACAAATGGCCTAGATACCAGGTAGAAGTTGGGGCTGTAGCTGGAGCCGGCAGGCCATCTCTGGAGAAATGAAATCAGTCTTTTTTTTTTTTTGCCAGTCCTGGGGCTTGAACTCTGGCCTGAGCAATGTCCTTGGGCTTTCCCAAGGCTAGAGTTCTACCACTTGAGCCACAGCACCACTTCTGGCTTTTTGCTATGTATGTGGTAACCGAGGAATCAAACCCAGGTCTTCGTGCATGCTAGGCAAGCACTCTACCATTATGTCAAAGCCCTAACCCCCAATCAGTCTTTTTTTGAAGACCTGTAGCAGATTGGACAAGGCCCATCCACATTACAAGAGGCTATCTTCTCCATTCAGAGCCCACCGCCCTGTGTGAATCCCATTTAGATAATACTTTCAAAGAAGTATCCATGATAGTGTTTAATAATACAATGAGCATTGTGGCCCAGTCAGGTTGGCATATGCAATTGTCACACACAAATAAACTTCTTGGAATACAGCTTGCTGCAATTCATTCGATTCAATTCATTCAGTGATTGAATAGTCCAGAAGCAGGTTTCTCTATGGATTCCTGCTTCTAGGTGGTATCCCCCATTTCCAGTCTCCACAGGCACCCTGAATTCACTTCTGTGCTTTAAGTTTAATAAAGTTATGAAGTTATCTTTGGAGTTTTAGAGAAATGCTGTAGACAAAAAGCCACAAGGAACAAAATAACAGTGTCTAACCATCTCAGTCTCTTAAGTTTGGTCTGCCTTGGGTTCCCTCTACTTTCATCCTTCTCAGGACTCTCAAATAGTCAGTCTTGCTCCTCATGCAGTGTTCCCTGGTATCTGCAGGACAGCTGTCTTAGAACTGCCGGGACCCCTCTCAGCAGAGGCAGAAGGTGAACCTCTGGCCACTAGAAATAGCAACACAGTAAGCCCATGTGCAGGGCCCTAACGGGCCGGTCCCTGTGTTGCTGGTCAATAGCTTTTCAGAAAAGGGAATAATAAAGGATCATTGCTACCCCATTTAAATGAGGTTCAGATTGCTTCTGCTGCCTTTCCTGTATCCTCAAGCAGTCTAGGAGATAGTCTTTGTTCCATATTTATACCAGCAATAGACAGAATGTTTTTTTTTAATTTTATGTATAGGAGGAAAGTTTCTTCTTACTATAACTTCCCTTCTAGAGATAAGATGCATATTTTCATGTTCCTCATTGAATTTTGTTTTCCTTTGTGTGACCCATTTTCTAACCTAACCTTTTGAAAGTATCTTTATTGTTATTATCTCACAGTTTCTGCCATCCAAAGTGTACACATAGTTAGCTGTTTCTTGCATGGGTTCACAGGCTAAGAGTGAGTTATGACCAAGCTGCACTCTCAACTGGCAGCTCAGTTGAGAAAGGGTCTTCTCCCAAACATGTTCTGGTTTTTGTAAGACTTCCTTCTAATATAGAATTCAAGACCTATTTGCTTCTTTAAGGCTAAAAGAAAAAACAGACAGCTCTGATGTGTGGAGCTCTGTGTTCAGGGAGAAGCTGAAAGCCCTGCTGAAACTCACCTGGCTAGATAAGGCCCTTCTGATTATCCTGCAAGAAACAAGTCAGCTGAGCATCCATTCACTCTTGCTAAAAACCTAACACAGTCTTGAGAGTGGCTCATGTCCCATTCTCAGGTCCTGGGTGTGGATGAATTCTGCTGGTCACTTGGGCATGCTTCTCTATGAATTGTCTGTCCTACTCATGTTGTCCTTATTAACATTTTCTTGTCACTGTATAAAAGGATTTGCATGTTGCACACAAATGTAACCTGTCCCTACAGGGGACATGTTCAAGGACCCTCACTGGGTACCTAAACCATGAATGATACAAAACCCTATAAATACTGCTTTTTTCTGTACATACAGGCCTAGAAGAGACTTTGGTCTATAAACAAAACATAGTAAGAGATTAAAATAACAATAATTAAGTAGAACAATTATAGCAATACATTGCAATGAAAGTTTTCTGCATGTGTACTCACCCTTCTGTTATGCTGTAAAATGACACAATGCTCACGTAATGAAAGGAAGAGAGAAGAGTGATGTATATGTTGGGACTGAGGGTTGGGTTCCTGGACAGAAGTGCTGAGGTACCACAGCATCAACCTGGAGAGGGAGATGTTCCCCCACCACCCATATGCTGGGGGTGTGGAGGCAGGATGGAGATGGATGGTGTGGAATTTCACCAGTCTAAAATCTTTAAGATGAAAACGGGAGATGGAAAAATGGAAATGTTTTCTAAGGAAAAACAGCGGTGTTGATGTCTGCCTACACAGCCTATCTGCCTGTACACTTAGGATAGCGCACTGATTAAAACCGCAGTTGATTAATAACCAAGAGACCACACCGTGGTACGTTACACATCACATCACAAGTAAAGGACTGTGCCACTAGATGTGCAGGCATGTCAGAAATCGAACTATGTCACAAACCGCCCTGTCGTCTCCAGAGGTACATCCTGCCACAAATCGAGTCTGTTGTGGGGCAGTCATCACCAACTGTACCACGCGGCACTCTCAGAAGATCGCCAGTACATTTCCCCAGAGTGGCCCTCCAGCGATGAATATGGTCTCAGAAGCTCCTCTGCCTTCCATGAAGTTAACTTTACAAACAAGGCTCGTCACAGACGACTAGAACACGCAGGAGCTGTGTGATCTCATCACAGAAGATGGTTATAGCTCAGGTGTCTGAGCTCAGGGGTCAGACATACTATCAGGTGGGTGACAACCGTGAATTGCTGGATGACAGCAAAACGTATTTTCTTTGTGTGTCTCTATAAGCATCTGGGCCTCCATTTGGGGGAGTCTTTGTGAGACTGAATGCACAGCTCCTGCTCCATCGCGGAGCACTCAGGAACTGTCTTACCGGTGAGTGCCCGCCTCTGTTAGGGGAGCAGTATCTCTGTCGTCCTCCAATTGTGAGGCCCTCAATCAGGTCTCTACTTATTCCCCTTACATCTTACTATAGTTTTAGCTAATTTCCTCTTTACCTTTCAATCTTAACACAGTGGCCTGGTATAAAGGACATCCTTTGTTGTTGTTGTTTTTGTTTTGTTCTCAGTTGTGGTGCTTGAACTTTGAGCCTGGGCGCTGTCCCTGAGCTCTTCAGCTCAAGGCTACCACCCTACCCCTGGAGCCACAGCACCACGTCCGGTTCTCTAATGGTTAATTGGAGATAAGAATCTCAGGTCCTTTTGTGTCTGGGGCTGGCTTTGGACTGTGAGCCTCAGATCTCAGCCTCCTGAGTAACTAGGATTACCACGCCCAGCTAGGGACACCTTTAAAGCAGAGATTAATGTCCTCCCACTCCACCTTGACTGGCACCAAGCAGTAAAGGCCCTTCTTGCAGTCACTCTCCTCTTGAGCACCAACAGGCCACTGTAAGATGCCATGTGCCATGTTGAGATTGGACTGAAATCCAACGTTCTTTTTTTTTTTTTTTTTTTTTTTTGCCAGTCCTGGGCTTGAGCTCAGGGCCTGAGCACTGTCCTTGGACTTTCTCAAGGCTAGAGCTCTACCACTTGAGCCTCAGCACCACTTCTGGCTTTTTTCTATGTACGTAGTACTGAGGAATCGAACCCGGGTCTTCATGCATGCTAGGCAAGCACTTTAACCACTAGGCCAAACTCCCGGCCCCTGAAATCCAACGTTCTATGTGAACAAAAGTTAAACTGAGGTTTCCAAGATACTTTGGCTATAATGGCCCACAGCTGTAATCAGCCCAGCTCAAGGCTGACAGGCAATCGTCTCATGATGTCTTCCTTCCATCACTACCCATCACAGTGAACTTATGCCCTGAGCAACAGGAAAAGCCATGAGAAGACCACTACTGTGTATCTGTGCCCACCATCACTACCACTGAGCTTCATTTGGCTTCCGGGCCTTTATGTGCCGGATCTCCCACCCTTTCCCTTGCCTGTCTTACTATTCTTACCACAGTCCATACAGAGTCTCGGGTTCCCCCAAATGAGTAGTATTTGAGGCCTTCCAAGACGACATCTGCAACCAGCATAATCTGAAATGCAGGTGAATTTGTTGGCATAAATTTATGCCTGGCAAGGAAGATCTTAAAAGCTTGATACAGATGTCCTGAGTAACCCAGGCTTCAGTTTCCTATCTGGAAATCATATGTGATCATTCCTATCTGGATCAAATGAGAAACATAAAACCAATAGTGACAATGTTTCTGGTTCAGCCTGAACAATGTAAATGTTTATATTTTATTATAATTAGCTCAAGAAATTAATAGAAAATATCAAATGAAACATTAAGACAGTGGAGCAAATAAAGGTCAGTGTCCTGATAAGCTTGTGAATGGTTCCCCAGAGGTTGAAGGGTGCAGCTTAGCATCTCTTAGAATGGTCCCCGTGCAGCAGCCCCTACTGGGGAAGAGCAAAGACGCTGACTGGAATATGATTTGTAGCTAGTATGTGTGATGGAAACTGATGAGACACTCCAATGATATAGAAGCCCTGACTACGTTTCAGCTCTTCTCCACCTGCAGCTGAGGGGCTAGCTGTGTGGTAGGCAGCAAGAAGGCTCAGGCCGCTGCCTGCCTTGTTGATTTCATCTCTTTCCCAGCAGAATCCAGCCCTAAATCTCTCTCTTTTTTGTTAACTTCTGTAAATCTATTCGTTTTCTATATTTTTTTGTTGTTGGGGTAATGTATAGAGGGGTTGTGGATACATTCACCAGATAGTAGGTGCATTACTTCTCACACGTTGATACCCCGTCTCATTGTTGTCCCCATTTCCCTCCCCAACTCCTCCCAGTCATCTTGTTTTCCCCCTTCCCTTTCCTATTTCAAATAAACGTATATACAACTCTTTCTCTGTTTAGAAAAATTCTATCAGTCTCAAAATGAGAAAACCCTCTTTCTGCCCCAGTCCAGAAAGTACAGGAGCGCCACACACTTCAGCCTCAGGCCCACTGCTGGCTTCCGTTAGGTAAGCCAAGTGGTAAGCACTGGAGTAAAGCAACAGACAAGGCTCCAAGAGGAAATTGCAACCCCACGTATCCCTCTGCCACTGCAGCCCCATGCACCCCCTCTGGAATTGCACCCCTGTGCATCCCCTCTGCCATTGCAGCCCCATGCACCCCCTCTGGAATTGCACCCCTGTGCATCCCCTCTGCCACTGCAGCCCCATGCACCCCCTCTGGAATTGCACCCCTGTGCATCCCCTCTGCCATTGCAGCCCCATGCACCCCCTCTGGAATTGCACCCCTGTGCATCCTCTCTGCCACTGCAGCCCCATGCACCCCCTCTGGAATTGCACCCCTGTGCATCCCCTCTGCCATTGCAGCCCCATGCACCCCCTCTGGAATTGCACCCCTGTGCATCCTCTCTGCCACTGCAGCCCCATGCACCCCCTCTGGAATTGCACCCCTGTGCATCCCCTCTGCCATTGCAGCCCCATGCACCCCCTCTGGAATTGCACCCCTATGCATCCCCTCTGCCATTGCAGCCCCATGCATCCTTCACCAGAAGCAGCTGTGTTCACACCTAATGACACACCCACTTGTCACCCCCACCTCAGTGGTCTCCTGTCCTAGGGTGCTAGAACTGTGATCCAATAAGCAGAGTCCACTAATTTCCCTTAGGCCTTAGGACATCTCTAAAGCAGTAACCACCACGGTATGTTTAATGACACCCCACTTCAGTTCCCACAGGGTTCGTGGGTGCCTCTGCTTTCCCCTGTGCCCCATGCTTGTTTCCTTGTACCAGGAGGAGTGAAGGCTCCTGGGAGTGGCAGGGACAGACCACAGAGTGGCAGGGACAGACCACATGCTGTATCTCCTGTGGAGGAATAAGGCAGCCCTGAGCAGGCTCAGCATGGACTTTGGATGAGGGGCAGCCAGCAAGGAGGCTGGCCTTTCAACCTCAAGGAGACACTTCTGAATTTCTCATCTGTGACTTCCATTTTGGATTAGATAAAGCCCCTGGATTGTGACAGTGACAACCACAGCTCAGGCCTCTGTCCCCACACTCCATTCCCTGTCCATATGCTTCACCCTCTCCTGTGGGTGCACTCTGCACCCCTCCTCCTCTTCTCTCCTGCAGATCCTTTGTCCTTTCTTTATGTCCTGCCTCCTGCCCCCTACCCAGCCTGGGCCACATGACCCAGAGGGTTTCTTCAGTTGCAACCAGGTTTGACTCTTCTTTCTTCTTCTTTCTTCTTCTTCTTCTCCTCTTCCTCCTCCTCCTCCTCCTCCTCTCCTCCTCCTCCTCCACCTCCCTTGCAGTAAAGTGTGTGTGGGAGGGAGGAAGCTGTGAAGCCTCCTCAGGGCAGGAGGTGAAAGTCATTCTCAGACTCAACATGTACACCCTTAAGGACAAGGCATCAGGGTCTCCTCATACCCCAGATTAGTATTTGTCTTTTTCTGACTCAGGCATTCTCAGAGTGTAAGTCATTCAACAAAGCATCATTCATCAGGAAAAATGTATTCTGTTCATGTTTAACTGCATGGACCCTCTGATTACCATTTCAAATTAGCATTTGAGTCATTCAAATTACAGAACAGGAAGTGAGATGAGAGACTGCGGCTGCTGGGCCCCAGGGAGCCCCACCCAAGGCCAGAGCGGCTCAGTGGCCACCATCCCCTCAGCCAGCCCCACCCAGTCCCCAAGTCCACACTGCAGCACTCTGGGCTCCCCTTGAAGGGTTATGGCTCCTTATTTATGCTGCATGTATTTTGAATATGACTGATCTGATCATAACTCTCTAAGAGAAAGTAGTGACCAAATTCACTGTCCTAGCAAAATAACAAGTGACAGCACAGTTTATGCTGCTAGGCTCCAAGATACTGCGGCTCCTCACATTTTGTGCCTGGGGCAACATGGTCACAAACTAGTCTGGGGACATTGTGGTTCAAATAGAGAAGTTACAGTCATCCATTTTACAGAAGTAACTTCCATTGATGTGTCCCTACAGGGCCTCTTTGACACCACATACTGGGACAGGCCATAGTTTGTAACCACAAACTTTGGCCACACCACCCCTGGTCTGTGCATTCATCTGGTGACCCATAAACATCAGAATGTTGGGCCTGGCACTCTTAGGGGCAAATTCCCATATTAATGTACCATTAAAGTGTCCTTTCCACTGGGCACCGGTGGCTCACACCTGTCATTCTACCTACTCAAGAGGCTGAGATCTGCCAAGATCGTGGTTCAAAGCCAGCCTAGGCACTAAAAAGTCCATGAGACTCTTATCTCCAGTTAACCACCAGAAAACCGGAAGTGGTGCTGTGCCTCAATGTGGTATCCTTAAGCTGAAGAGCTCAGGGACAGCGCACAGGCCCAGAGTTCAAGCCCCATAACCAACAAAAAAAAAAAGTGTCCTTTCTTTTTGTTCCATTTAAAACTTTTGGAGAGGGCCAGGAGTATAGCCTAGAGGTAGAGTGCTCGCCTAGCATGCACGAAGCCCTGGGTTCAATTCCTTGGTGCCACATACACAGAAAAAGCTGGAAATGGTGCTGTGGCTAAAGTAGCAGAGCACTAGCCTTGAGCAAAAAAAAAAAAAGTGTCTAAGGACAGTGCCCAGGTCCTGAATTCAAGTCCCAGGACTGGCAAAAAAAAAAAAAAAACTTCTGGAGCAAAGCACAGAGGCATTCATGTCTGCCATTTTAAGCTTTCCAGCATGTATTCCATTACCTTGAGTAAGCCCAAAAGTTCTGTCACATTTCCTTCTTGAACTATAATTTTACTTGGCAAAGCTAGCTATATATAACTTGTGGAGCATGCTCAGAATGTAATCACCCTACAGTAGGCACATACGAATACATATATGAGATCCCTGAATAAAATCCCCATGCTTTCTTTGTTCAGTGAGTGCATTGCTTTGGATAAAACTCCTCAATTCTCCTTACCCATTGAAGACAAGTCTTTCTTCACTCATTTCTTGACCGTGCTTGTTTTTTTGCTTTGCCCTTTCCAGATATAGACACGTTGCATTGGATTATAAGGACTTCTCATGAGGAATCCACGGTGTGAGTCTGTGAGGGTTCCCTGTAGACCCCACTACTTTTATGACTAGTCCCTTGCCCCCCCACCTCCCCAGCCCATGCTGCAGATCATGACCAGAGACCACAGCCAGCTTCTGATACTAGGAAACTAGCAAGTGTCTTGTCTAATGGCATGGAAGAACTTTGCCTCCGTACTGGTCCCTGAACCCAGCAATAGTAGTGGCTTTTAGCCTTCAGATACTCTGTGGGTTCGTCACACTCATGAGGTAGAAGGCTACAGAAGGGTGTCCCCCAGGATTCTGGAGACCCTGACTTCACCAACATCAGTTGCTAGAAAACCAAGCTATGGTGGGAGACTTAGTGATTTTCTAGAATCCCCTGCAATATGAGTATCCACCACAAAGAAGATTAGCCTACCATAAATAATAGAAAAGGAATGGGCTTTGGTGGTAATGGGTATATTCCCACTTATAGTCCTACCAAACCTGGGCTCCTTCCCAGGCCAGGAAGCCCACAAGGTAACCTTAGGGTATTCCAGGGTCAGACAGAAGGAAGGCCAGGCAGTGCTGTTGAGTGCCTGAGAAATCAAGTACAACTGTGCAGTATGTCCTGAGCAATACAAAAACTGACCTAGAAAACAACTCCACTCAACCAATTCCCTGTTTGATCTATCAGTTGTACTTCCTGAGCCTCAGGGACCCCAAAGAATCAGGTCCCCCTGCCTTCCAGGTGTGCAGGACTTCCTGGCAAGTGGAGACATGTGCCTGAAAGCAGTGGGCAGAGCTATCTGGCAGGATTAGGGGACTGAGACAATTGGGACCCAAGTAGAAGTGTATCTTCTCAGATGACAATGGAAACATCCCATTGTGCCAAGCACCAGGACCAGGGAAAAGCTATGAGGACTATGGCCTTGAATTTCAGCCTTGGGCAGAATCACACAGAGTTTTTCTTCCCCAGAGATAAGTCTCACCCACTTAGTACCATTCAACACTGTGCAAATAACAGGTATCTTTTAAAATCCAGTTGCATCCGTAAGATCTCTTACTTCTAGTCACTTCAGCACAAGGAAGAAGAAATGCAAGTGAGTAAACTCAGAGGCAGGAGACAGAGGAGCTTAATGCTGGCTCTACCTTGCTGTCCCTTGGACAAGTTTGACTCTGCAATCAGAAGGAGAGGAAAAAGCAAGTAGCATGTTCTCCCTGCCACAGCCAGAAGACTATCAAAAGAGGGCAAATTTCAGACAAACCCTGAACACACAGAGGACATGACAGTGTGCTGAAGTGGCTGTTCACCCCTGGGGAAGGGCCAATGGTCCACCCCTCAACCCCAGATAAAAATGCAGTAGCTGTAACCCAGGGACACACCTCACACCAAACACCAGCCTTGTGCCAGAGACCAAACTTCACATCAGACACAGACTTCCAGCCAGAAGCTGGCCTCACACCAGAGCCACCAGACTGACACCTGACAGGGCCTCACGTCAGCCTCAACATCATGTCGGGTGCACACTTCAAACAAGATACTGGCCTCACACCAAACACAGACACAATTCTAAAGGAACTGAAGCAGAAATAACTAAAGATCAAGTCTGAAGTCACCCGGAGTAGGATTACTCAAGCCACGGAATCCAAAGGTCATAAGAGAAAGTACAATAAAAACTTTACCTAAAATTGTTTTCACGGCCAAAGCAAATGCAACAGCATAAGACAAATGAAAACATAAAGAACACATGGGCAAATTACAGCACAGGGGAAGAGCTCATCTTTGTCTATAAGGAAGTCTAACAGCTTCATGAACAAATATGTCACCAGATAAGAAGGAAAAGTGATTTCTGAACATACAGGAGATGTTCAGACTCCCAAATTGAGGAAATGCAAAATTCAAATCACACTGGATCTCATTTTTCACATATTTAATTGATGGATTAAAGCCCTTGACAATGACCTTTGGGCATGAAATGGTACAGCAGGGAGAGGTTTTATAGCAAAGCTAGAAATGCACAAGGCTCTGACTCAGCAAAGCCATCATAGAATCATGTTCCAAAACAGATGCATATCCAATTATTTTAATTTCCACTGCACATGAAATCATATCACAAATGTTCAAGTACCATGTGTAGGTGTGAAAGGAACTCAGAACACTCTTGGACTTGAGTCTCCTCTTGGAGGACTTCCTCCTCAGACCCTAGTCTCACCACCAGAAAAAACACCAGACAGTGGAGGGACTGTCTACAGAACTCCTAAGGAGGACCCCTCAGAGCTGCAAAGGCCAACAGACTTGGAGTCTAAAAACTGTCCTGGCACAGAGCAGCCTGTGCCAGAGCTGGACTAAAGACCAGGTGGGATCCTGCATGGGACTCTGGACCAATTGCATGTGGGTGAGAAGACTCCCGGCTCTATCTTTCAATCTCCTTGTAAATCTGAAACTGTCCTAAAATAATAATACGGCCTGTTGGAAATGCAGCAGTAAGACACAGGCGCTGGCTGAGCTGTCTAGAGGATGGGGTGAGTGTGTTGCACCAACTCATACACACATTAAAGATTGGACAGAGGCTGAACCAGGTCTGGGTCGCAGGGAAGTCTTTCAATACTTTCAATCTAGAAGCTTAAAACAATATGAGCTATTAGAAACACTTAAGGGGCGGGAATTTGGCCTAGCGGTAGAGTGCTCACCTAGCATGGTACAGTGCTCACCTAGCATGCCGGAAGCCCTGGGTTCCATTCCTCAGCACCACATACACATAAAAGCTGGAAGTGGCTCTGTGGCTCAAGTGGCAGGGCAGTAGCCTTGAGCAAAAAGTGTCCAAGGACAGTGCGCAGGCCTCGAGTTCAAACCCCAGGAGAAGAAGATGAAGAAGGAGGAGGGGGAGGAGGAGGAGGAGGAGGAAGAGGAGAGACATTAAGTAGGCTTGGGACATGACTCAAGCTGTAGAGCACTTGCTTAGCAAGACAAGGTGTGTGTGTACGTGTGTATAACACACACACCTTCAAAAACTTTTAAGTAAGGAAAGAAGGAAGGAGGAAGGAGGGGGAGGATCACTTTATAGGTTTTTCTATAGCCTGAAGACCCTAAGCCTGTGGAAAGGGCTAGGGGCAACTCCAGGCCCCAGCGCTGGTGAGTTGGCGCTAGCTCAGCAGAAGAGTCACTCTTGAGCCTGCTACCATCCTCGGCTTGGCCTGGCCTTGGAGCAGGGTGGGGGAGTGCAAATGTTTACTCCTTGTTTCTGTAAACCTCAGAGGCGTCAACTGGCAACTTCTCTTTTCTCAGGAACTGGACTCTGGGCAGGGCCCGTGGCTCCATCTGCCCCTCTCAGCTTCCTTCCTCTGGCAGATGGCCAAAGAGCTGGACGCTCACTGCTGTACACACTTCCTTCATCCCAGTGAAGCAGCAGCTTGGTGGGAGAAGCAAGGAGGGTAGTGGACAGACCACAGATTCACCACCCATGTCCATCAGTAATTTCCCCACGTATAGTCAGGAATCATCCTGCCACCAACGCAGCCATGAGGCAGCAGACTCCCGCAGCCAAGGCTGTCCACTGGCGTTGGGCTTGCCCCTTCTTGCTCGTACGAAGGCTGGCAAGGACCATTGCTGGCCATGCAACACCCAAGCATTTCTCAGAACAGGATCAATCTGAGTTTCTGCTGCTGTGAGGACTCGGCAAAACTGAGTCCAGTGCACAGGTGCTGAGGAGCCTGCCATGGACGCTCTAGAAGGGGTTCTAGATCCCTAGTGGTCAAGCATGGCTCGGGGGCCTCTTCCCTTGAAGGGAGATAAGAGCCCGGTGCCCTGCCTTCTCTCCTCTTGAATCCCTGAGGGTGCTGAGAATGGTGTTTGGAAGGCCTGTGAGGCAGCCTTGATGCACAGGCTGTGGACACACATGGGCCTGGAAGGGCAAGCAAAACACAAACCTATGGAGTGTCCTCTCTGGTGCTGAGGACCTCTTACAGTGGACACACATGACATCCACCATCACAGGACATGTGGAATGTGTGAGACCACACACACATACACACACACACACACACACACACACACCCCATCCCGTCAAGATCCTCAGAACTACACACACACACACACACACACACACACACACACACCCCATCCCGTCAAGATCCTCAAAACTACACACACACACACACACACACACTCCATCACATCATGATCCTCAGAACTCCATCACACACACACACACACACACACACACACACATACACCATCCCATCATGATCCTTAGAACTCCATCACACACACACACACACACACACACACACACACACACACCATCCCATCAAGATCCTCAGAACTCCATCACACACACACACACACACACACACACATACACACCATCCCATCAAGATCCTTAGAACTCCATCACACACACACACACACACACACACACACACCATCCCATCATGATCCTTAGAACTTCATCACACACACACACACACACACACACACACACATACACCATCCCATCATGATCCTTAGAACTCCATCACACACACACACACACACACACACACACTCCATCACATCATGATCCTTAGAACTTCATCACACACACACACACACACACACACACACATACACCATCCCATCATGATCCTCAGAACTCCATCACACACACACACACACACACACACACACACATACACCATCCCATCAAGATCCTCAGAACTCCATCACACACACACACACACACACACACACACACCATCCCATCAAGATCCTCAGAACTCCACACACACACACACACACACACACATCCTGTCATGATCCTCAGAACTCCATCACACACACACACACACACACACACACACATACACCATCCCATCATGATCCTTAGAACTCCATCACACACACACACACACACACACACACACCATCCCATCATGATCCTTAGAACTCCATCACACACACACACACACACACTCCATCACATCATGATCCTCAGAACTCCATCACACACACACACACACACACACACACATACACCATCCCATCAAGATCCTCAGAACTCCATCACACACACACACACACACACACACACACACACACATACACCATCCCATCATGATCCTTAGAACTCCATCACACACACACACACACACACACACACACACTCCATCCCATCAAGATCCTCAGAACTCCATCACACACACACACACACACACACACACACACACACACACACACACACCATCCCATCAAGATCCTCAGAACTCCATCACACACACACACACACACACACACACACACATACACCATCCCATCATGGTCCTCAGAACACCACACACACACACACACACACACACACACACACACACACACACACACACACCCCATCCCATCATGGTCCTCAGTTCCTTATCTGTGAAATGGGGAAGGGAGTATTTCAAATAGCAGATTCTCTCTGGCCACACTGCCAAGGTGAATCTACCCCCACTACCTCTTGTGCATTATCCTGGCTAGAGCACCTTACCAACCCAGTGTCCAGCAAAGTAAGTGAGGGACAGACTAGGTCCCCTTTGGAGCTTTCCAATGGATGGATGGATGTGTAATTCAGAATGTTTACCATTTGCCTAGCCATTGCCTAGCAAGTTGCCTTCATCACAGGTAACCCTTCCCCACCAGCCCATAGGCTGATGCCGTATTCCCCAAAAAATCTCCCAGAAAAAGACACAGCCCCTCCAGCCAGAGTCATACCCTTCTGGGTGTTCCATGGAGGACTGGGCAGGTGATTCCACTCTACTGGGGTATCCATCACTAGGGCACCTGGGCTTCACCAGTGGCAGGCAGAATCACAGAGCGAGGCTGCCATCTGGATGCCGCCCACAGTGCTTTCCGCTGACTCAGTGTATACCTGTCTGGGCACCAGGTCCTTGCGTCATTAAGTGTGTGGTGAAAATATGCTAACACACTCACCTGTCTTGCTGTGTCGCAACCAACTGGAGCCACCAGACTGAACTGGAACGTACTTCTCCAAGAGCCTTGGCCTGCCTACAAGTGGCAGGAGCCATGGATGGCTAGAGAGCCTCTGCTAGCCAGGCAATGAGTAAGGGGGCTGCTGGTGGTGTTCCAATGTGGAAGTTTGCTCATTAAAATATCCTTGAGGGGCCTGGAATTTAGCCTAGTGGTAGAGTGCTTGCCTAGCATGCATGAAGACCCAGGTTTGATTCCTTGGTACCACATACACAGAAAAAGCCAGAAGTGGTGCTGTGGCTCAAGTGGTAGAGCTCTAGCCTTGAGAAAGCTCAAGGACAGTGCTCAGGCCCTGAGTTCAAGCTCCAGAACTGGCAAAAAAATAAAATGAAATAAAATATTCTGGAGCCTGCACAGACAGCAAGAGTGGCTCCTGGAATCACCCGGAGCAGGTTCCGGAAGAGTGTGCAGCTGCTGTGAGCATGAACTGGTGCTTTACGCTGAAGCACCAGAATAAGAATGCATAGACACCTCCACACTCTGGTATTATGTGCGTCAAACATGAGCCCAGCTGGACAGAGGAAGGATCCAAGAGGACCAAAGGGCCACAGAGACAGGAAACCCTATGACTACCCCCAAGCACAGGGCAGTCTGGGAGGTAGCAGAGATGTGTTCAAGCAAGCCCTTTCCCAGGAAGAGTCCTAAGGCCCTTCTACTAGGAGCACCTTTGAAGAGGTTAAAAGCAAACTCACTCCAAACTGATGTCCATTTCCAACCCTGCTCAAGCCACCAAGCTATCTGGCTATGGCTAAAGCCTCGTCTTCTGGTCTGCCTGTCCAGTCCAGCCTCAGGTGATCTTGCAACTGCCTAGACCTTCCAGGGTACACAGACATGGAATCTGTCTAGGCTTTCAAAGGATCGTGGTCCCACACAGAAGTAGTCAGGGGCTTTTGCTCTCTCTGGGGCCTCAAGGAGTTGCAGTTCCAGTTTCAGAGAAGCGCTGTTGGGTGGGCCTGTTGTACACACCTCCTCCTGTGTGTGTGGAGCTGTCTTCTCTGCGCATTTCCTCCCGTGTGTGTGTGTGTGTGTGTGTGTGTGTGTGTGTGTGTGTGTGTATGTAGCAATCTTCTCTGAAGCTTCTGGTGCCCCAGAATATATGCTCCAAGAAAACGTGGCTGACTATTTTTATTAGGAAAATCTCAAATGTAACACAGGAGAGGAGAGAGTCATGCAATGAACTGGTGTCTGCACCACCATTTCAACAGCTTTTGCTCCACACTGGCCATTTCTGTCTCTTCCAGCAATGCTCACCCTCCACACATGCTGTACACAATTTTCATCTGTAAGTGCTGCTGACGCACTAGGACTTTTAATGGAGTTTGACCCTAATATCACACCTTAAAAATATGTCAGACTGGGGCCGGGAAGATGGTCTAATATGCCTAGGATGCACAAAGCCCTAGGTTTGACTCCTCAGCACCATATACACAGAAAAAGCTGGAAGTGGTGCTGAGGTTCAAGTGGTACAGTGCTAAGCTTGAGAAAGCCAAAGACAGTGCCTCGCCCCCAAGTTCAAGCCCCAGGACTGGCAAAAAGAAAAAAAGTCAAATTGGGCAAGTAATGTGACTTCGTGGTAGAGTATGTGCCTCGCCTGCATGAGGCCTTGGTACCACATAAGTACACAAATAAATAAATTATTCTTTTAAAAATAGATAAACAGTTATGTCCTGAATGTCCCAGTTCATACTTCTATTTTTTTTCCCCAAACTCCGAATCCAAGCAAGACCTGTGAATTGCAGTTCATTGTCTTGGATTTTGTCACTACTATCCTTTCTTCTCCCTACCAAAAGAACTATATCATTTGCCTGGGTCCCCCAATCCAACTGCGGGTCCTGTGGCCTGTGACTGGTAGAGCCAGTCTCCCCTCAGACAGAGCAGGCCGTGGGGAGGCCTGTCCCTTGAAGAGCTCATAGGATCTGGGCATCTCATGTAAAGAGGGTGCTCAGGGTTCAGGCTGTAGACAGTTTACCTCACCACCCACACCCACTGGCTGGATATTCCTACAGGAACTGTCTGACCAGCTACAGGGAGCTAAGAGCGGCAGACCCCACACCAACACTTTTTCTTGACCCTCCCCCATTATCTTTCTAAGCTTGCTTTTCAGATCTTGAAGAAAAGTTATGAACTTGTGAAGCATATTATTTTCTACCCTTAGACCTACCTCCACTCCTGTGGGCTGTAGCTCTTCCTGCTCTAACTAATCAGGACCTACAGGCCAGGCCACCTCAGTGCATCCAGGAAAATGAAGGCTGACCAGCGTGGCTCATGCGGTCTACTCAGCAGCACAGTACCTAAGTAGATACATAAACTAAACTCTTATTTCCAGGGAAAACTGGTCAGCCTCATTCCTGGATCCACAGTCTACTTCTAGTTGCTCACACCATAGTCCTTGGAGCTCTGTAAACTGAGTGCTTCAGAGCTGTTGAAATTATCACCAAACAAAGGCAGCTTGGATGTTTGTTGCTCATATGTAATCCTTGCGACTCAGGGTATGTTGAAGCCTGAAGCCAAGCAACACAAAAAGTTCACAGGATCCCCTGTCAGCCGGGGGCTAGGTGCAGTAGAGCATGCCTGCATCCCAGCTAGGGAGGAGATTGGGAGCCGCACACCACAATTCCACGCCAGCTCAGCAGAAAATTTTGAGAGAAAACAGTTGGTGACGACAGCACACATCTGTCGTCACAGCTATGGTGTGAGGCAGAGAGCAGGAGGGTGAGCAATCACAGCAGCCTGGGCAGAAAGCAAGATCCTATCACAAGAATAATCACAACAGCCAGGGCTGGTGGCTCACGCCTGTAACCCTAGTTACTCAGGAGGCTGAGACTGAGAAGACCTTGGTTTAAAGCCAGTCCAGGCAGAAAAGTCTGTAGAACTCCATCTCCAATTAACTAGCAAAATGTCTGACTAAAGGTGTGACTCAAGTGATAGAGTGCAAGCTGTGCCCAAGAAAAGCCAGTCAAGAGCACAGAAATTCTGAGTTCAAGCCCTGATACTGGCACACGCACACAAACAACCAGAGCCAAAAAGGCCGGAGATGGTTGTGTGGCTGGCAGCGACCACCCCGCCCCCGCCGCCTCCTGGTTGTGTTCCTCCCTCCTGTCCTGCGGCTTGTCTACCACTATGACCTTTCTGATGATGCCCCTGGAGTGCAGCACTGCCCTGGGCCTCCGTGGACAGTCTTCACCCTCGAGGGTCCCACGCTCCCTCCTCTGCTCTCTCCTTCACTAATTCTTGTGTCACCTTTTCTGCATCTAGCCCTAATCACCATGGTGGTGTGGCTAGAGTGATGTCTCCATGCCTAGACACTACAAGCTGTTGCAAGTCCACCTGCCAGAAGCAGAAGTGTCTCCATCACCTACCAGGACCACTTTCCCAGGAAGACATGCGCCTGCTCAGTTACCTTCTAACTTTACCTGTGGGAAGGTTTCATGTTCCGAAAGCAGAATTAACCCCCTTTTTGAGCCAAAATCATTACCTGGGCTATGTGGCGCAGCCTTGAAGCACCCTCGCCATCTTTGTTAAACAAAATTCTCCCACACCAGAAGCACTGGCATGCTCCTCTCTCTCTCCCTCTCCTCTCCAGAAGACTCTTCCCCGCCTCTCTCTCTCCCTCTCTTTCGTCCTCTTTTGCTTCCGCTCTTTCTCTCTCACTTCTTTCTCCTCCTTTTGCCTGTCTATCACACAAAGATCCCCAAACCTATCCCTCCTGTAAAATAGGTCTTTCCCTGTCTCCCAGAACGTATAACCAGATTTAGCTTTCATCATGTGCACACTGCTCCCATTTCCACACTTAGTTGTGGTTCTGCCTCCACCATGCTCCTTCCTTGAGAGCAAAACCACATCACAACAACCACCCTTCACCTCTTACACCCTGGCCAACTTCACTCCACAACACCTACGTTCACCCCTTACAACCTACGCATCTACAGACATCACAACAAACCTCCATTTACCTCTTACAACCTAACCCTCTAATACACCACCACATCCACCTTTCCACCTCTTATAACCCAGCCGTCTTTACACACCACAACATCCACCACCGCTTACAGCCTACTTATGGGCGGTGCTACACAGCCATCACCACTGTTCAAGGTCAGGGCACTTTTGTTTTATATCAAAGGCACATGAATGGGTCACCACACAAGCAATGGCTAAGGCTGATGAATTCACAGGCACCACGCAAGTGGCAGAGATATGAGCAGCTCTCTGCCACGGGACCAGCCCCTTCCTGGAGAATGGGGAGGGGCTGATAGGAAGACACATGCTTGCCAGGTCTCCTCTAGATCTCACCCAGCCACCAGCCTCACCACCTTTCCCCACGGGCCCTGCCTTGAAGCCCTTGCTGTCCAGAGCCTCTCCAACTTGTCATCCAAGATGCTCCTGCCCCGACAACCTCCCAGGCCTAGCCATTTCCTCCAGAAAAGGCGACTTTCTGCCCTTTGTCTCTGAGGCTAATGGAGTGCTGGGCTCACTGGACATGTCTGGAGCCATCCACTAAAGGCTGCACTTGTGAAGGCTCCCGGGTTCTCTCAAGTAAGGACCCTCCAAGCCCCATCCAAGCCCCACGTATGCTCCTGCAGATTTTGCTGCAGCTGTGAGTGCCTGCAGACTGTGCGAGCACAAAGAGGGCTCTGGTCTTTTCCTGATGACTCCAGGTACAGAACATTGCCTCCACCAGCACCTACCAGTCGTGTGGTACTATGTCTGGCTCCAGTTCAAGGAACAGGCATTAGATTCCACCTTTGGGGTAGGAAGGCGAAGGAATTTGCAAATACTTAAAAATCATCCTGCCATCCCCAACCACATTTGTACAGCACAGCTCCTGACAAGCCCTGCAGATGAGAAGCCTGTCCAATTCTGGTCTACTCCAAGCCCCTGTGCACAGAGAGCAAGGGCAGTGAGATCCAAAGGCCTCAGGGGTGGGAACTGGAGGGGGCAGACAGCAAATGCTCTAGGGGCAGATATGTGCCACATTGCTCTGTCCACACATTCCAACTAATAACACTGGAGGCAGGGGGCTCTCCGTGGGGTTGCTGAGTGACTTGAAGAATGCATGCAAGGTCAGAATCTAACATAGATGTTTGCATAGTAAGAAGACTTACAGACAGCACTGTTTCCAGGAGCCACATTATATATGGCCAACAATGCAGACAAAAGGCTCCCGTCTTTTACATCTGGCTCTGACACAGACAGCTGTCTCTATCCACAGACAGCTCACCTCCAAGGGATGCAAGCAACACATGTGGAGGATAGGCCTGCCAACCTCACACAGGGCTCCACAACCTTCTTCCCTATAGAAAAACCAGCTCCTGGGCCTTAGACACTGGAGAACAGGCACAGAACTTGTGGTCCAACACAGGCCAGCCAGGAGGCTTAGCCTACTCCCTCTTGGCCTGAGAGCGTTTCCAGGTCAAGGGCCCTCCGGCAGCACTGCAACCATCGTGCTTTGGGTCTCGCCCTCTAGCTCCAAGGCACCCACTGTCATTTGCAGACAGCACCCCGTGTCTATGTGGGCCTTGTTGGTATCTTTATTTGCCTCTATCTATTCGCCTTGTCAGTGCCATTCTCCAGCCTGTCTCCAGCCCTTCTGGGAGCAGCCCTCCATCTTGCTCAGGGAGGCACCTGTTGGGTCTGGCATCCTGGCCTTAACCCCAGAGATGAAGCCTGCCATATCTCCCTGAGAGATGAACCAAGTCTATGACCACAGGCAGCTCTAAGGAAGGTGGATAAGGTGTAAAGACCGGGCCTCCATCCCTAGACCTGAATCCTGCTCAGGGAGAAGGAAGAAGGACCCCACCTCTTCTGTCCCAATGAGAAACACAGAGTTCTATCCGTTCTCAACTCCACTGAGGTGGGAACCCCAGCCAGAGCCAGGACCTCACAGCACAACCCACATTTCTCCTATGTGTCCCCCTTGGTCCCTCTCAGACTGGCTCCTCCTCTCCCACAAATCTCTCTGGTCCTATTGTCTCTGTTTCAGTACAGCTCTCAACGTGTTTGCCCACCAACCTGGCTGTCAGAGTCAGAAGCCCCACACCACAGCTCATTCTTTACCCATTCTTAACTGACGAGACACTAGAGAGGACTAGGAGAATGCTGCATGGGAAGGATACCAAGCAGCAGCTACCAGAGCACCAGACAGCGCTGGGCCAACCACTGGAGGCTGGCATCCTCCAAATACCCTAGATCTACACTGTGGAGCAACAGCATGGGAGAACGGAAAGGAACTCTGTGGGCTCCAACCCCCAAAGCCACCAGGCAGGCCCCTTCCCGTCCCTGCCCAGCTGCTGATGGGCAGCAGAGAGTAGGAACAGGTAGTATATAGACCTTCATACCCTGGGGATGAGCAGCAAAGGTCCTTTGTCCACTCTGCACAGTCCTCCTCCTATTCTCTCCGGTGGGTTCTCCGTCCCCTCCCAAGGAAGGGACGATGCTGTCGAATCATTCCATTGCACGCGAATAGCTTTTTATGGTCCCCTCCCCCACATACACAGATGCAGGCCCAGCAGAAGATCAGATGCTAATAGCAGCAGGCCCCCTTAGGGCCTATTATCGGACTTCTTGTGTTTCAAAGGGAGCAGCCAAGATGAAATGGGGAAGTGGCTAGGTGTGGGTAGGAGAGGCGCCCAGGATAAGGCAGGATGAGCTAGAGCCTGGCCTGGGGAACTTGGGGTTTGCGTGGGTAAGAGTAAGGGCTTGGCAGCTCCGGGACCTCAGCTGTTTTCCTTTGCCTACCCCACAGTCCCCTCCCCTCAGTCCTGAGGTCAGAAAGTCGGGCATCCTGATGCTCTCAGGTGCCCTACCGCTAAATTCCCTTTTGTGAGATGTGAGCTCTGGAGTGGGGCTAGAGCTCCACCTAGGCAGACACCTTCTGAGCCCAGCACAGGACACCGTAGGAGCTGAGCATAATAGTGGGAAGTAAATTGGGCAGAAGAATGAAAGGACCAGACTGGACAGGCAAACAGGACAATCTGGACCCGTGCACCCAGCCTATATGTAGAGGGAAGGCTCAGCAGGGTCTAAACATCCAAGGCTGTGGTATGCGAGCCTGGAAGACCAAGTTCTCCTCCTTTTTCGCCAGAGGTCACCTTGACAGGCTTTGTACCTGAGCAGTATAAGTCAGAGTATAAGTCAGCTACCTCCCAACTCATTGTAGTCTGTATCTCTGCCTCAGAAGACCACCTAGGGAAGTTAGTTCAAAGGTAGAACAAGAGATACACAGTGACATTGTTCATGATGCATAGAGAAGAAAATCAGGCCTTAAATACGCATCAATCATATTGACTCGATGAAAATCTATGTCCCCATAGTCTGGAATAAATCCTCATCTATGATGCTGAAACTCTGTCTACAAGAAATCTAATTTTCAAAAATCAGACTAGACAAGCCTGGGCAGAAAAGCCCCCATGAGACTCTTATCTCCAAATAACTACTCAGAAACTGGGAGTGGCCCTGTGGCTCCAAGTGATAGAGCACTAGCCTTGAGCAAAAGCGCTCAGGGAAGACACCCAGGCCCTAGTTCAAACCCCAAGACTGGAAAAAAAATTTTTTAAAGGTATCAAACTAGAATACAATACATGTGAACATGATCTGAATTTTGGACATCTGACAATGTGTTATTTGTGTTAAACAAGCAGAAAAAATGCTTGCAATGACCTATAGGCACGGTAGCTTACTCCTGTAATCCTAGCTACTTGGAAAGCTGAGATCTGAGGACTGCAGTTCAAAGCCAGCCTGGGCACTAATGTCTCCAATTAACCGGAAGTGGTGCTGTGGCTAAATAGGTAGGGCAGTAGCCTTGAGCTGAAGGGCTCAGGGACAGCATCCAGGCCCAGAGTTCAAACCCCATGACCAACAACAACAAAAAACATTAGAATATCATTCCTCCATTACAAACAACAGGTACAAGAGAAACAGCCGTTCCATTTTGTGAGGCTCCAATATTATTTCCAGTCATGAATTGTGAGAGGCTCCTCCTCCCCACCAGGACCAACCAAGACAGGTCTGCTTATCTGGGCAGAAAGTCAGTAACTCTCCAAGATGTGTGCACATGCACGCATGCACACACACACGTGGAATCAGGTTTTGGCATCTCCTGAGAGACCAAGGCAGTAGAGAAAGGGCCCTCGCTCTGTCCATGGAGCTGCTCAGGGTCCCTTTGGCTCCAGCTCTCAGGGATATAGGACTTGGGATCTTGAGGACTTTCCTCATATCCATACCACTGGGCATAGCTGGGCACTCAGGTACATATTTGAAGCCCCTTCCTCTTGTCTTCCCAGCTTCCTAACTCAGTTGTAAGTTCTGCTGTGTTAGACTCTGGAAAAGTTGCTCTTATCTAGCTATTTCTACCTCAGTGTTCTGTCTTCCATGCGCCTCAATTAAAAAATGAAAAGGAAGAGTTGGGAGTGTGGCCTGGTGGTAGAGCTCACCTAGCATGTGTGAAGCCCTGGGTTCGATTCCTCAGTACCACACACACAGAAAAAGCCAAAAGTGGCACTGTGGCTCAAGTGGAAAGTGCTAGCCTTGAGCAAAAAGTGTCCAAAAGACAGTGCCCAGGCCCTGAGTTCAAGCATAAGGACAGGCCAAATTTTAAAAAAAAAAAAAGAGAGAGAGAGAGAAAAGGAAAATGAACCCTTCAAATTAGGGTCCATCCCATCAAGAACTGACCATGCTACATGACAGACAGAAACAAGCGGTGCAGGAGGAGCGTGGTTCTCCAGTGGGTACTTCTCCGAGTCCTCCTGCTGCAAGCAGAGGCTGGTCCATGCCCTAGGCCAAGGGAAGACCCACCCTCTTACTGTTCAGCTAGACTGGGGTAAGCACCGGGAACTCTGTCTTTGCTGCCCCCACGCCCTAGGATAACCAGAAATCTTCACCAGCCTCTCTTCTTACTCTCAGATGTCAGGAAAATAGACCAGGAGGAAAGGGCCACACAGCTCCTCACCCACGAGGATCCATCTGGAGTCCCAGCCTTGGAGGTACATTGGGCGGCCTTCAACCCATTTCCCTTCTACGGTCGGGCCAGGGAATGAAGAGCCCTGGTCCTCCACAGCCAACCGACCCTGGAGCCGACTGAAGCTAGAAAGCACCTTCCAGGGAATGGGGTGGAGCTCACCCCGTGGAGACTCAAGGATGGGTTAGTGACAGGCCCTCACAAATCCTGACAATAAGCATATTTGCAAGTAAACATGTTGTTTTGCTCTAAACAAACCAAATTACCAATATTTGTACACAAATGGCTCACAGCAGCATACTTTACAAGAACCACGGATGGAAATGAGTCAGGTCTACTGACAGACAAGGGAAGCAGACATTGTCCAAACATACAAACGAATCCCACTGGGCTCTAAAAAGGAGAGAAGCTCTGAAGACATTATACCCGGTGGAATAAACAATGGCAAAAAGACAGACCCTGTGTAATTTCACTCACACTGTCCCAAAGCTGTCCCATGCACAGACAGGTTTAATGAAGAGAGGTTTCGTTTGGAGGAAATGGCACTGTGGCTCAAGGGGTAGGTGGTGACAACAGCACAGATGTGCAAGTGCATTAAAATGGTAGCTTGTGGGCATGTGTAGTACACACACACACGTGTATATACGCAGCCTGACCCTACTTTTGTGAGTGCATATGGTTGTGTGCACCACCCCTACAGATACGCTTACACAGACACACACCGCGGACGAAGCCTCTGGAAGAGAACACACTGACGTCAGAGGGGTCCCAGGTGGACTTCCAAGTCTTCTGGACGCTGCAGCCGCTTCCACAGCAGGTCTGATGCTCGAATGCACATCAGCCCCAATGAGCCTGCTGTTTGACTTTTCATCCTCACATCACACCATGGGGCCACTCTGCTGCCTTCTGCCCCCTGGCTCTTGACCCCGCCCCCGCCCCCCCAGTGCTGACCAGCCTTCTCTCCAGGGGCTGCCATACCCATCTACTCCCACATGCCCGCGGTCCATGAAGGACAGAGGACAATCCCCACTGGACATCTAGCCCAGGCAGAAGTGAGCACAGGAACCTGAGTGCCTCTTCCCAGCTGTAGCCCTTCACCGTGGCCCTTGCTTTCAATGAGATAAGCAGAATCAGTGAGTCCAGGACTCATTAGCTGCAGTCCCCCGAATGCTTAATTATCTCTCTACAAGGCACATTCTTGGCACATTGCCATGCCTCGTGCCAGAGCCCCAGACTTCTTCCTGCATTCCTGGGCCATGACACCAACCCCTGCACTAAGCGCATTCAGCCAGATGCGTGTGTGTGTGTGTGTGTGTGTGTGTGTGTGTGTGTGTGTGTGTGTGTGCACGTGTGGAGCTGCCTGCCCGGTCTCGCTGACCTTGGGTCAAGACAGACCCCAGGCAAAGATGGTAACTGCAGCACCCAGGAGACCTCAGAGCCTGGTCTTGACACAGCCCACCTGAATGCAGGACCCCAGGCCCCTTGTCGTCCTGGGCTAATGCCCCAAGGTCCAAGGATCCTCAGTATTCCTGGCAGGGACAACCAGCAGGAGTCGGGAGCCCTTCCCAGCAGATTGACCATGTGCCACTCTCTGAGGTGAACCAGCACATTGTCTGCAGCTGGGACCCGTCCTCTCTGCAGGAGAATCTGGCCCAACAAACCTTGGGAACTGCCCCAGGCCAGCCAAGCCTAGGTGATCACCCTGCAAGCAATGCTCTCAGTAGAAGCTTCCCCCCCCCCCCATCACTGCAGCCCCTGTGCAGTATGCAGAAAGCGTATAAGATGCCCATTATTATGGTCTTTCAAGACCTTTCCCAGTTTACAGGTCATGATGTGCATGTCTTAGACATGGAACGTCTCCCTAGGCTCATGGGTGGGGCCTTGATCCCCGGCTGGTGGCTCCACTTTAGGAAGTGAGAAGAAGCAGATCACTGGGGTTCTGTCCTTAAATGCTGCATCTTGTCCAGATTCTCCTCCCCTCTTTTTCCTGTCTCCCTCCCCCGTCTCTTCCTGCCCTCTGTTTCCTCTCTTTTCTCTCCTCTCTCCCCCTTTCCTCTCTCTTCTCTCCCTTCTCTCTGCTCTCTCCTCTACCTCTTCCACCTTTCTCCTCTCTCTCTTCACTTTCTCCTATCGCACCTCTCTCTCTTTCTCATCTCTCTCTCTCTGTCTCACTCACTTTTTCTGCTTCCCAACTGCTATGAGGTGTGCAAACCCACTCTCACCATGCACAACCATTGTCTTGTTCTTCCTCACCAAAGGCGCAGAAACAGAGCCAAGGACATGGACTGAAACCTCTGAAATTGTGAACCAAAAGGAATGTTTCCTCCTTAAGTTGGTATGCATTTTAGTTGTAGCTACATGGAAGTCCTAAAGACCCTCATGCTGGATGCTGGTTCTAAGTGGCATGCTCACCAGCTGCATGGCTTTGGGCCAGTAGCTTCCCCCCCTCTCCTCTGTGATACATGAGAAGGAAGGTGGTGCAAATCTCACTGGGGTAGGGAGACTCCCTTTCCAGCCAGCAGCATGACATTCCAGGCTCAGAGTCATAATTACATTGCGTGGTTTGGAAGGGACCTGGTCCACCCAGCTGGTGGGTGCCAACATCTTGTAAGCTTTTGTCCCTGTCCTTGTTCCAGGCCCTATGCCCAGAATCCCTGCCTCATGGTCTAGTTCCCCTACTGACCTCTTCCTTCTTCCAAAACACCAGCTTCATCATAGAACTTCTGCCCAAGCCAGGTGACCTAAAAGAACGAACGTGCACTGTCTCAGGGTTTGAAGGACAAAGTCTGGATCAAGGTGCCATCGAGGAGTCCTGGCTCTGGGAGAGCACCACACCTCCTCAATTCTGCAAGTATAGTGCCCTGGGTCCTGCCCTGCCTCAGGAGTCCTGGCTCTGGGAGAGCACCACACCTCCTCAGTTCTGCAGGTATAGTGCCCTGGTCCTGCCCTGCCTCAGGAGTCTCCTTCCTCAGAAGTATGCATGTGGGGCTGGGAGTGTGGCTTAGTGGTAGAGTGCTTGCCTAGCATGTATTAAGCCCTGGGTTCCATTTCTTAGTATCACATAAACAGAAAAAGTCAGAAGTGGCACTGTGGCTCAAGTGGTAGAGTGCTAGCCTTGAGCACAGAGAGACTCAGGGAAGCCGGGAGTTTGGCCTAGTGGTAGAGTGCTTGCCTAGCATGCACAAAGAGCCAGGTTCAATTTCTCAGTACCACATATATAGAAAAAAACTGGAAGTGGTGCTGTTGCTCAAGGGATAGAGCTCTAGCCTTGAGAAAAGTCCAAGGACAGTGCTCAGGCCCTGAGTTCAAGCCCCACAACTGGAAAAAAAAAAAAAAGAGGCTCAGGGACAGAGCCAAGCCCCTGAGTTCAAGCCCCAGGACTGGCAAAAAAAAAAAAAAAAAGTATGTATGTGTTTTACCTGTATGGTTTACCATGCATACAGCACCACCAGGATTCCCAAATTCCCCACTTTTCATTTCCTAGATTGTGAAATAAAATGAATTATAATAAACTTAAATTTTCCAGTATGAAAAGAAAGAAGTGAACTTAAGTTCTTTCTGTGGCCTGGTATTACTGAATCATTCAAGATTTAATGGGATGTGTCAGTATGTGGATAGCACTATAATTGCTTGAATTATACATTTTTTAGTTACTGATGCAAAAGTTTGTTCATATTTCATACTCTTTATACTTCAAGGGAAAATTACAAAAAAAAACTGTTATTTGAAGGGGAAGAGTGACCAAGTGAAGAATAAATGTTGAAACAGTCTCAGGAGAGCTGACACACCCACTCATAGATTCCAGTTAGTATGACTTGCTTCCATCCACTCCCCTCTCCCTCCCTCTTCTCATTCACTCTGGGCTCCCTCACTCCTGCCAACAGCTTTCTTTAAAGTGATGTCAAAACTAAGAAGTTAGTATCTTAGAATAATTGATGCCTACTAGTTCTTCCTGATTACTTACATTCAATGTCTTGCTTTAAAGAAAAAGTAAAGACTTTTTGGACCAGAATTACAGTTCTGTAGTATTCTTGTTTACAGATAATAATAATAATAATAATAATAATAATAATAATAACAAAGTTCAATTAATAAAAACTGGATCTAGGGGACGAGAGTTTGGCCTAGTGGTAGAGTGCTTGCCTAGCATGCACAAAGGCTGAGGTTTAATTCCTCGGTACCACATACATAGGGAAAAAAAAAAGGCAGAAGTGGTGCTGAGGCTCAAGTGGTAGAGTTCTGGCCTTGAGAAAGTCCAAGGACAGTGCTCAGGCCCTGAGCTCAAGCCCAGGACTGGCAAAAAAAACCAACTGGATCTATTTGAAGTCTAAATCCATTTCAATCAAATCACTAATTTCTTTTTTAATACTTATTTCAGGAGCTCCACCACTTGAGCCACAGCACCACTTCCAGCTTTTATCTATGTATGGGATTTAACGGCTGTGACACTACACTGAGAACAATGGCTGACTGCTAAAAATGCACACATAGGTCTGACAGTATGAAGTCTCTCTCATCTGGAAACTCTCAGCCCCCATTGTGCAGCCAGCCATGACCTTCCCCTTCCGAAACTCCTTGAGTGGGCAGGGCCAGTGTGCCGAGGAGACCTTCCTTCCATTCCTGCACCCTGTTCCCAGGAGCATTCTGAAGATGGTTCTCCTCTGTACCCCCAAACGGTGGCCTCAGTCCTCTTTGCTCAGCTTGGCCCAGGTAACCGAGGGCTGTGTCTCTCAGCTCCTCCTCCCACCCTCTTCTCCCTGCTCCTGCCCCCAGAGGTGCCTCCTCAGAGGTATACCCCTCTGCCAGGACACATCCCCACCCTTGCCCCACTGTATGTGAGGCCTCACGTCTGCACCTCAGACAACAGTGAGGCAGGGATGGGAGGAGGGCCTTCATGCAGGCAGGAGAGGGCTATGGCATGTGACTCCAGGCAGGGAAGGTGCATCTCCAGGACTGATGAAGAAGAGGAGCCTCGGGGAGCTGGTAGGACGCCTCCGAGTGGACGTCAGGACGGAGTCCAGCCAGGTGGGGAGTCCCCAGTGGTGGGAGCAATGGGCACAGCAGTGCATCCCAGGGGCTCTGGGCCATGGGGGCCTCCTGGCCCACTTGGTGAGAGGCTGGAGGCCTGGAAGGGGCGCCGGTGGGAGCTGGAAAATGACAGCACATATGCTGTAATGGACACACACACACAAGCAGGCACACAGAGATGAACACGCAGAAACCCACCCATGGATGTACACAGACGCCAAGGCCAACACCCAGATGTCATGGACACACATGCACACGCACGCACACTCACACGCACATACACGCACACACATGCACACACGCGCACACGCACTCAGATACACAGAGTCACAGATCCATGCACAAGCAGGTACACAGAGCTGAACACGCAGAAACCCACCCATGGATGTACACAGACGCCAAGGCCAACACCCAGATGTCATGGACACATACGCACACGCACACGCACGCACACACACACGCACACACACTCAGATGCACATACATCAAGACACAGGTGAGCCCAGGCCCCGGTGCTGCCCACCTCTGCTCCCCCCCTCTGGCACAAGCCTCTCATTTTTCTGCCATTTCCTCCTGACCCTAGGCCTCATGCGCACTCCCTTTTTCAAAAAAAAAAAATAGCTATTCTTCAAACGATGTGGCTCAGTAAGCAAAATTCTTGTGAAGATGAAATTCCAGGCCCCGGCCACCATGACCTCACCACCCCGACACCAACCACCCTGCGCTGTTGGATAAATCATTGCCCGCCTGGGTGGCGGTGCACAATAGCCCAGTGTGGACACTGCATTCCTCACGTTCTCCAGCAGCTTCTGCACGGAGTGGAGCCATGAGAGCCCTGAGCAGCCTCCTTCCTGGAGGGGCCAGGCCCTGCCTCGCCTTCCAGAGCCGAGTCCTGTACGACAGGGCCCTCAACCTCCCTTCCCAGCGCCCAGTCCTCCCTCAGAACCCAGTCCTCCCCAGAACTGAGGCCTCCCTCAGAACCCAGTCCTCCCCAGGGCCCAGTCCTCCCCAGGACTGAGTCCTCCCCAGGGCCCAGTCCTCCCCAAGGCCATGTCCTCTCTCAGAGCTTAGTCCTCCCCAGGGACCAGTCCTCCCCAGGACTGAGTCCTCCCTCAGAACCCAGTCCTCCCCAGGACTGAGTCCTCCCTCAGAACCCAGTCCTCCCCAAGGCCATGTCCTCTCTCAGGGCTTAGTCCTCCCCAGGGCCCAGTCCTCCCCTGGACTGAGTCCTCCTCAGGACCCAGTCCTCCCTCAGAACCCAGTCCTCCCTCAGAACCCAGTCCTCCCCAGGACTGAGTCCTCCCTCAGAACCCGATCCTCCTCAGGGCCATGTCCTCCCCAGGTCCCTGTCCTCCCTCAGAACCCATTCCTCCCCAGGACCCAGGCCTCCCCTGGACTGAGTCCTCCTCAAGACCCAGTCCTCCCTTAGAACCCAGTCCTCCCTCAGAACCAAGTCCTCCCCAAGGCCATGTCCTCTCTCAGGGCTTAGTCTTCCCCAGGGCCCAGTCCTCCCCTGGACTGAGTCCTCCCTCAGAACCCAGTCCTCTCCAGGACTGAGTCCTCCTCAGGACCCAGTCCTCCCTCAGAACCCAGTCCTCCCCAGGACTGAGTCCTCCCTCAGAACCCAGTCCTCCCTCAGAACCCAGTCCTCCCCAGGACTGAGTCCTCCCCAGGGCCCAGTCCTCCCCAGGACTGAGTCCTGCCTCAGAACCCGGTCCTCCTCAGGGCCATGTCCTCCCCAGGTCCCTGTCCTCCCTCAGAACCCATTCCTCCCCAGGACCCAGTCCTCCCCTGGACTGAGTCCTCCTCAAGACCCAGTCCTCCGTTAGAACCCAGTCCTCCCCAAGGCCATGTCCTCTCTCAGGGCTTAGTCCTCCCCAGGAACCTGTCCTCCCCTGGACTGAGTCCTCCTCAAGACCCAGTCCTCCCTCAGAACCCAGTCCTCCCTCAGAACCCAGTCCTCCCCAGGACTGAGTCCTCCCCAGGGCCCAGTCCTCCCCAGGACTGAGTCCTGCCTCAGAACCCGGTCCTCCTCAGGGCCATGTCCTCCCCAGGTCCCTGTCCTCCCTCAGAACCCATTCCTCCCCAGGACCCAGTCCTCCCCTGGACTGAGTCCTCCTCAAGACCCAGTCCTCCGTTAGAACCCAGTCCTCCCCAAGGCCATGTCCTCTCTCAGGGCTTAGTCCTCCCCAGGAACCTGTCCTCCCCTGGACTGAGTCCTCCTCAAGACCCAGTCCTCCCTCAGAACCCAGTCCTCCCTCAGAACCCAGTCCTCCCCAGGACTGAGTCGTCCCTTAGAACCCAGTCCTCCACAGGACTGAGTCCTCCCTCAAAACCCAGTCCTCCCTCAGAACCCAGTCCTCCCCAGGACTGAGTCCTCCCTCAGAACCCAGTCCTCCCCAGGACTGAGTCCTCCCCAGGGCCCAGTCCTCCCCAGGACTGAGCCCTGCCTCAGAACCCAGTCCTCCCCAGGATTGAGTCCTCCCCAAGGCCCAGTCCTCCCTCAGGATACTGTTCTTCCTGGGGGCCCTGTCCTCCCCTGGACTGAGTCCTCCCTCAATACAGTCCTCCCCAAGGCCATGTCCCCTCTCAGGGTTAGTCCTCCCTCAGAACCCAGTCCTCCCCAGAACTGAGTCCTCCCTCCGAACCCAGTCCTCCTCAGGGTCCAGTCCTCCCTCAGGACCCAGTCTTCCTCAGGGTCCAGTCCTCCTCCAGACCCAGTCCTCCTCAGGATCCAGTCCACCCCAGGGTCCAGTCCTCCTCAGGATCCAGTCCTCCTCAGGATCCAGTCCTCCTCAGGGTCCAGTCCTCCCCAGGGTCCAGTCCTCCTCAGGATCCAGTCTTCCCCAGGATCCAGTCCTCTTCAGGATCCAGTCCTCCTCAGGGTCCAGTCCTCCTCAGGGTCCAGTCCTCCCCAGGGTCCAGTCCTCCTCAGGATCCAGTCTTCCCCAGGATCCAGTCCTCTTCAGGATCCAGTCTTCCCCAGGATCCAGTCCTCTTCAGGATCCAGTCCTCCTCAGGGTCCAGTCCTCCTCAGGGTCCAGTCCTCCCCAGGATCCAGTCCTCCTCAGGATCCAGTCCTCCCCAGGGTCCAGTCCTCCCCAGGGTCCCATCCTCCTCAGGATCCAGTCCTCCTCAGGACCCAGTCCTCCTCAGGGCCCAGTCCTCCCCAGGGTCCAGTCCTCCTCAGGATCCAGTCCTCCTCTGGGCCCAGTCCTCCTCAGGGTCCAGTCCTCCTCAGGATCCAGTCCTCCTCAGGGCCCAGTCCTCCTCAGGGTCCAGTCCTCCTCAGGACCCAGTCCTCCTCAGGGCCCAGTCCTCCTCAGGGTCCAGTCCTCCTCAGGGTCCAGTCCTCCCCAGGGTCCAGTCCTCCTCAGGGCCCAGTCCTCCCCAGGGTCCAGTCCTCCTCAGCTTCCAGTCCTCCCCCAGAGTCCAGTCCTCCTCAGGGCCCAGTCCTCCCCAGGGCCCAGTCCTCCTCAGGGTCCAGTCCTCCTCAGTGCCCAGTCCTCCTCACTGCCCAGTCCTCCCCAGGGTCCAGTCCTCCTCAGGGTCCAGTCCTCCCCAGGTCCAGTCCTCTCCAGGGCCCAGTCCTCCCCAGGGCCCAGTCTTCCTCAGGGCCCAGTCCTCCCCAGGGTCCAGTCCTCCTCAGGGTCCAGTCCTCCCCAGGGTCCAGTCCTCCTCAGGGTCCAGTCCTCCCCAGGGTCCAGTCCTCCTCAGGGTCCAGTCCTCCCCAGGGTCCAGTCCTCCTCAGGGCCCAGTCCTCCTCAGGGCCCAGTCCTCCTCAGGGCCCAGTCCTCCCCAGGGTCCAGTCCTCCTCAGGGTCCAGTCCTCCCCAGGGTCCAGGCCTCCTCAGGGCCCAGTCCTCCCCAGGGTCCAGTCCTCCTCAGGATCCAGTCCTCCTCTGGGCCCATTCTTCCCCAGGGCCCAGTCCTCTCTTGGGCACTGTCCTTCTCTGGGCCCAGACCTTTCTCCTAAGAATCCTATTCCCTCTTAGAACCCTGTCACTTGCAGATCCCCATCCCACGTCATGGCCCAGATAGCTGACCCTTGAAACCTGTGCAGTGGCTCCTTGTCATAGTCTGCGGTTATTACTTGATGGGCTCCACCTCCTGTTCAGTGTGCTGCTTCCGGCTTTGGTGACCCTGCTTTCCAATAAGTGTGGATAGATTGAGCCACAGGACAGCTCCTCAGGTGGGGCAGGACATCACAGCCCATTCACATTGGTTGCTTGCCGTGTCCACCCCTGCCCTGGGCACCAAGGCCCTAGGAGTCCTGCTCTTTCTTAGGACTCCAAGTCTTCACAGCCTCCATGGTAGGTTGAGGCTGTGATGGGAAGGAAGCAGGTGGAGAGGGGGGATTCACACACACACACACACACACACACACACACACACACACACGGACTCCTGCATCTACCCTGAAACAGCCCTTTCATTGTCACCCTCATGAGGACAGTGTTTACTGTGGAGCAGGTTGTCACCATAATACACGCAGAGGTGCAGCACGTGCTTGCTGAGAATGCCAGTGAGGTGGACCACTGGGTGCCACAAGCCCCCTCTAGAGACCATGACAGGAACAAAGCAGCAGAGATGAGGTGGCCAAGGGGATGGGGGCACACCCAGGCCAGGCCAGACCTGGATACGACCACTCCCCACTGATAAACTCTGGGGCACTGTCCTCACAGAGCCTGTCCTGATTTTTACTCTGCAGAGGGAAGTGAACAGCCTGGCTGGGAACTGGTCCCACCACAGCGGCCTGCATTAAACAGTTTAATCAATTAGCACAATGGCAGCTTCGGTGTCAGCTGCAGTTCTAATGAGGTCTCCCCACCCCCACCCGTGGGACCACAACCCATCTCCCTGCTTTGGCAAGTCCTCCCCAGATTGCTCTGACCCCAGGGAACCTGGCTCTGGAGCCCCCACTGGATGCTCAGTCTTAGTGCTTGCTCTCCCTGTAACCAGCTTTCCTTCTAGACAAGTGGACTCAGCAGAGGAGGCATACCTACAGGACAGCCAGGTACATCACCATCAGGAGGAGGAGGTGAACAAGGATGCTCCCTGTGACCCCAGTGACCTGGCTGTGTACCTGACTGACCCCAGTGACCCGGCTGAGGACCTGACTGACCCCAGTGACCCGGCTGAGGGCCTGACTGACCCCAGTGACCCGGCTGAGGGCCTGACTGACCCCAGTGACCCGGCTGAGGGCCTGACTGACCCCAGTGACCTGGCTGTGTACCTGACTGACCCCAGTGACCCGGCTGAGGGCCTGACTGACCCCAGTGACCCGGCTGAGGGCCTGACTGACCCCAGTGACCCGGCTGAGGGCCTGACTGACCCCAGTGACCTGGCTGTGTACCTGACTGACCCCAGTGACCCGGCTGTGTACCTGACTGACCCCAGTGACCCGGCTGAGGGCCTGACTGACCCCAGTGACCTGGCTGTGTACCTGACTGACCCCAGTGACCCGGCTGTGTACCTGACTGACCCCAGTGACCCGGCTGTGTACCTGACTGACCCCAGTGACCCGGCTGTGTACCTGACTGACTCCAGTGACTGGCTGAGGGCCTGACTGACCCCAGTGACCCGGCTGAGGGCCTGACTGACCCCAGTGACCTGGCTGTGTACCTGACTGACCCCAGTGACCCGGCTGTGTACCTGACTGACCCCAGTGACCCGGCTGAGGGCCTGACTGACCCCAGTGACCCGGCTGAGGGCCTGACTGACCCCAGTGACCCGGCTGTGTACCTGACTGACCCCAGTGACCCGGCTGTGTACCTGACTGACCCCAGTGACTAGCTGAGGGCCTGACTGACTCCAGTGACCTGGCTGTGTACCTGACTGACCCCAGTGACCCGGCTGAGGACCTGACTGACCCCAGTGACCCGGCTGTGTACCTGACTGACCTCAGTGACCCGGCTGTGTACCTGACTGACCCCAGTGACCCGGCTGAGGACCTGACTGACCCCAGTGACCTGGCTGTGTACCTGACTGACCCCAGTGACCCGGCTGAGGACCTGACTGACCCCAGTGACCCGGTTGAGGACCTGACTGACCCCAGTGACCCGGCTGAGGACCTGACTGACCCCAGTGACCCGGCTGTGTACCTGACTGACCTCAGTGACCCGGCTGAGGACCTGACTGACCCCAGTGACCCGGCTGAGGGCCTGACTGACCCCAGTGACCCGGCTGTGTACCTGACTGACCTCAGTGACCCGGCTGTGTACCTGACTGACCCCAGTGACCCGGCTGAGGACCTGACTGACCCCAGTGACCCGGCTGAGGGCCTGACTGACCCCAGTGACCCGGCTGAGGGCCTGACTGGCCCCAGTGACCCGGCTGAGGACCTGACTGACCCCAGTGACCCGGCTGTGTACCTGACTGACCCCAGTGACCTGGCTGAGGGCCTGACTGACCCCAGTGACCCGGCTGAGGGCCTGACTGACCCCAGTGACCCGGCTGTGTACCTGACTGACCTCAGTGACCCGGCTGTGTACCTGACTGACCCCAGTGACCCGGCTGAGGACCTGACTGACCCCAGTGACCCGGCTGAGGGCCTGACTGACCCCAGTGACCCGGCTGAGGGCCTGACTGACCCCAGTGACCCGGCTGAGGACCTGACTGACCCCAGTGACCCGGCTGAGGACCTGACTGACCCCAGTGACCCGGCTGTGTACCTGACTGACCCCAGTGACCCGGCTGTGTACCTGACTGACCCCAGTGACCCGGCTGAGGGCCTGACTGACCCCAGTGACCCGGCTGAGGGCCTGACTGACCCCAGTGACCCGGCTGTGTACCTGACTGACCCCAGTGACCCGGCTGAGGACCTGACTGACCCCAGTGACCCGGCTGTGTACCTGACTGACCCCAGTGACCCGGCTGAGGGCCTGACTGACCCCAGTGACCCGGCTGAGGACCTGACTGACCCCAGTGACCCGGCTGAGGACCTGACTGACCCCAGTGACCCGGCTGTGTACCTGACTGACCTCAGTGACCCGGCTGAGGACCTGACTGACCCCAGTGACCCGGCTGTGTACCTGACTGACCTCAGTGACCCGGCTGTGTACCTGACTGACCCCAGTGACCTGGCTGAGGACCTGACTGACCCCAGTGACCCGGCTGAGGACCTGACTGACCCCAGTGACCTGGCTGTGTACCTGACTGACCCCAGTGACCCGGCTGAGGACCTGACTGACCCCAGTGACCCGGCTGAGGGCCTGACTGACCCCAGTGACCCGGCTGAGGGCCTGACTGACCCCAGTGACCCGGCTGAGGACCTGACTGACCCCAGTGACCCGGCTGAGGACCTGACTGACCCCAGTGACCCGGCTGTGTACCTGACTGACCCCAGTGACCCGGCTGTGTACCTGACTGACCCCAGTGACCCGGCTGAGGGCCTGACTGACCCCAGTGACCCGGCTGAGGGCCTGACTGACCCCAGTGACCCGGCTGTGTACCTGACTGACCCCAGTGACCCGGCTGAGGACCTGACTGACCCCAGTGACCCGGCTGTGTACCTGACTGACCCCAGTGACCCGGCTGAGGGCCTGACTGACCCCAGTGACCCGGCTGAGGACCTGACTGACCCCAGTGACCCGGCTGAGGACCTGACTGACCCCAGTGACCCGGCTGTGTACCTGACTGACCTCAGTGACCCGGCTGAGGACCTGACTGACCCCAGTGACCCGGCTGTGTACCTGACTGACCTCAGTGACCCGGCTGTGTACCTGACTGACCCCAGTGACCTGGCTGAGGACCTGACTGACCCCAGTGACCCGGCTGAGGACCTGACTGACCCTAGTGACCTGGCTGTGTACCTGACTGACCCCAGTGACCCGGCTGAGGGCCTGACTGACCCCAGTGACCCGGCTGTGTACCTGACTGACCTCAGTGACCCGGCTGTGTACCTGACTGACCCCAGTGACCCGGCTGAGGACCTGACTGACCCCAGTGACCCGGCTGAGGACCTGACTGACCCCAGTGACTGGCTGTGTACCTGACTGACCCCAGTGACTAGCTGAGGGCCTGACTGACCCCAGTGACCCGGCTGAGGGCCTGACTGACCCCAGTGACCCGGCTGTGTACCTGACTGACCCCAGTGACCCGGCTGAGGACCTGACTGACCCCAGTGACCTGGCTGTGTATCTGACTGACCCCAGTGACCCGGCTGTGTACCTGACTGACCTCAGTGACCCGGCTGTGTACCTGACTGACCCCAGTGACCCGGCTGTGTACCTGACTGACCCCAGTGACCCAGCTGTGTACCTGACTGACCCCAGTGACCCAGCTGTGTACCTGACTGACCCCAGTGACTAGCTGAGGGCCTGACTGACTCCAGTGACTGGCTGAGGGCCTGACTGACCCCAGTGACCTGGCTGAGGGCCTGACTGACCCCAGTGACCTGGCTGTGTATCTGACTGACCCCAGTGACCTGGCTGTGTACCTGACTGACCCCAGTGACTGGCTGAGGGCCTGACTGACCCCAGTGAACTGAGAACACTCTCTCTCCCCTCCCTTCTTCTCCCTCCCCACCCCCCACACACAAGCTCAAGCCCACATGTACACTGGATTATGAAGAGGAGAATAGGTAGTCCTTCACAAACCATGGAGAACATTCCAGGTGCCCTGTGGTACATACAATCTGTAGGGGATCATGATCCACTTTGATGAGCCTGTTTTGCAAAAATGCAGAGCATTTTAACCCAGCATTTCATGTATACACATGCCAGGCTGGGCAGCCCCATGATCTGTGAGTGATTGTCCAGTGGTTGCTGAGGCTATCACCATGAACCAGTGGCTTAACAGTACAGATATGTCATTGTCCATTACTGAAGTCAGAAATCTGACCTGAGTCTTCACAGCCTCCCATCAAGGCCAAAGAAGGTGGCTTGGCCAGCTGTCCTGGGCATCACAGGCCTGACTCTGGTTCCTTGCCTTCCCTGGCTTCCAGAGGTGCCAACACTCCCTCTACTGAGTTCTCCAAAACTGAAACTCTCTGGGCTTCTCCTGTCTTCCACTTCCACTTTGCAGCGTCTATACTACTCTGAGCCCACCAGAAGATCCAGAACTATCTCCCACAGCAGACGAGTAACCATAATTTCCCTTTGCCCAGTAAGGCAGTGGGTCTCACTCCCAGGACCAGAGTAGAACATTAGGGGCAAGCATTCAATGTACAAGATTCAGACCAGAAATGGACACAAAGCAGCGAGCAGTCAAAGAAATGCAAAATTGCCAACAGGAGACTCCCTCCGTTCTCAGAGCCAACCTTTTGTCTGAGAGCTCACAGGAAGCAGAAAACAGGAATGGTTGCAAATCTAGAAAGGTATGGATTCTTGGCAGGTATAGAATGGCTTGGATGCTGTGTGTCTGTTCCCAAGGAATCCCAAAAGCAGAGAACTGTGCGATGATGGCAAAGTCAACCATCACTAGCCTCAGGCTGGCTCTGGACAAGGTGCCAGAGCTGGGGGTGCAGTGAGAAGAGCACGCATCTTCAGAAGCATACTATGCAATCTCAGCAAAGGTGCCCAAATTAAGTCCCTCTCCTGCCACCCCAGGCAATCTCTCCTCCCTTCACTATGCTTTTCTGTATTTGCAAAGTGTTCTTGGTAAATAGTGTTACCTTTTAAAATCAGAAGAAAAACAAACTTTTAAAAGTTAGTGTTGGGGAGGTTCTGACTATACAATATCCTCACCCCAACAAAGACCCTGAATAGAGCCTCTAGGGACCCACTCAGTCTCTGCTCTAACCCAGACCTCTCAGAATCGTCTAGGAGTAGGATCCCAGGTTGGAAATCAGGGACAATCTAGTATTGAGTATCCTGTGCTGTAGATGCTCACAGTATTACCTGTCTAGACAAACCAGGATTTAAAACCAGGCCCAGTACTGGCAGAAGGACCAAGAAAAGTCAGAGGCAAGGCTGCTCACAGATTCTGAGCTGCCCAGTGGGCGGTGGAAGCTTCCCGAAGGCTGAGTGCTGATGTCTCTCGGGGAGGTGGTAACACCAGTGGCGTTTGCTACTGGGGTGTCCAAGGCTTCAGCTCTGGCCTAGCCTGGTGGCCAGGTCAGGTTAACTCATGAAGACAGCGCTGGGGTACCCAGAGTGGAACTGGACCAGAACTGCTGTCCCAGTGGCCCTGGGTCCCTGGGGCAGTGTGAGGCCTACTCTAGAGGCCTGTGGGCTCTTCTGAAGGCCAGTGCCTGAGCTTCAAGGAGCCAAAGAATGTTCATTCCTTAGTAACAGTTTTTCTTAGAAAAGTTCTTGTCTTGTAGGGCTACAGGCGCCTGCCTCACCCTGCTCCTCATGGTGGTGATGGGACCACCTGGGGAGCCCCGAGGTGCTCAGCCAGGCTTACCTCCTCTCCCCCCTCTCTCCTGGCCCAGGCCTCTCTGCGTGATATTCTCTCCTCTGCTGGCTCCCTTGTAACCCCCACCATGGCCAATCAAGTTAGAAGGGAGCTTAGGTCCTGTTCCCTTCCCTCCCTGCCTGCCCCACCCTCTCCTTCTCTCCTGCAGTTCACACCAGAAGCTTCAGAGGTCGACAGCACATCAGGTGGTAGAGAGGCAGACCTTCTGCTGGTGGAGCCGGCTGGCTGGCCTGGACATGTCCTAGTAGGGCTTTTGCTCCTGGGCCCAGCTTATGGACCCACAGAGGCCTGGACTGGGACCCTCCACATGAACAAGATGAAGGTTTCCTGGTCCTAGATTTCAGGGTAGGGGTGGGCAGGTGATTCCCCACTCACCCCAATCCCCAATGGGTATCATAAAGCAGGATGTGAGGCTTAGAACATGACAAGGGGCTTGCTGGAGACTTTGGGACTCACCTGGCTGCTGAGAGGTGAGCCACAACACACCCTACCCCTGGGAGGCAGCGGGGGAGGGGAGTCCAGCGTCCACAAACGGCCCCATGTTCTCATCTTGTGACAGACGATCCCACTAGGCCTAAGTGGGATGAGAGGTGGGACTACCCTAATATAAACAGCATCCTGAGTCCCAGTGAGGCTTGGCAAGCCACTGTCTCTGGATTTATCCAGCTTTAGCTGGGCTTCCCTGCCAGCATGAGAGAGAGAGAGAGACCAAGAGAGAGCAAGAGCGAGAGAGCGAGAGAGAGAGGGGGGAGAGAGAGAGAGAGGGGGGAGAGAGAGAGAGAGGGAGAGAGAGAGGGAGAGGGAGAGAGGGAGAGTGTGTGTACTGGTCTGCCAGAGAAATGAGGACTTGGCCAAGAGGAGGCCAGGCAGGGGTCCAGCGGGGCTTGTGTGGGAACATGGGAAACACCCACCAAGGAGATGCAAGCAACAATGAGCTCTGGGCTACCAGTTTAGCAAAGAAAAGAGGGAAAGGCAGAAGAACCCTGCTTCTTACAGCATGACAACAGAAAAGACAGGAGAGGGGACAGGGAGTGTAGACACAGCAAGGGGTGGGCATGGTTCAGGGGGCTGGAGCGGTCCAGAGGGTCAGTGCAGGGGTGGGGACAGGATGGGGGAGAGGGGGTGAGGAAAGAGCAGATTAGGGACATGCAGAGAGGGGGAGGATTTGGGTGGGAGAGGTATCTGCTGCTTTGTAGGAGGGAAGGTGGGATCTGGAACAGCAGGGCTTAGAATGGCTCCAGCAGTGCCACTGCACATAGTGACAGAGCTGTGTGGGTCGGCCTCCAGAGACTGTATGGCAGAGGCCACTGTGGCGTCTACTTGAGGGACATTCTGGTCCCTTCTCTGGGAAGCTTTCTCATAGATGAATGTGGGACGGGACGACACAATGTGCTATCTGTGCAGGCCGTGGGAAGGGCCCAGGGAGACTGGACAGAGAGCAGGGGACTCAGGTCGGAGTGGGGCACACCAAGAACACTCCTCCACACCTGTCTGGACTTTGTTTAAAAGCTGAGGCCTTCCACAGAATTTCTCCAATTCACCAGAATCTCAAGGCCAACTTTAATCTCTTTGCTATGACAGAAGGCCTAAGGCTACCAAACTGGTCATTCCTGTTCTGCAGCTTCCTGGAACCAGTTCAGCTCCCTCTGGCCATGGGCGTGGCACCTCTGTGCCGTGACCTTGTTCAGCCAGCACCTAACCATGGTGGGGTCTGGCCCACTGCACACACCACCCCTCATGTTCTTGCTCATAAAAACTGCTTCCTGTGACCATGCCAGCTCAACCTATGCCAGCACACACCTGAGCTGGCACACACCTTAGCCAGCTTGCACCTGTACCGGCATAACCTGAGCCAGCACACACCTAGACTGACACACAACTGAGCTGGCCCATACCTGTCCCAGCACACAGCAGAGCTGGCATACACCTGAACCAGTTTCTACCTGAGCTGGTGCTTAACTGAGCTAGCACAGTATCCACTCAGGCCACCCGGCGTGACCTGGTGGTGTCCAGTGAGGCCACCATGGCTCTCACCAGCGGTACCAGCCTTTCTCTCCTTTATTTCAGCTGCTGCACAAGACGAAATATCTGATTCATAAACGAGGAGCAAGGTTTGGGGAGATTGGTGGCCCACTCCTCCCTACATTGGAGTGAGAATTCTCTCCACCAAATTTTCATGTCCATCTGTCCTAGCCGGAAATGGGGTCTTGGCAGAGATAATCGTGTTAATTGTGAGGTCAGTCCTAAAAGAAGGGTGTTTGGGGAAACAGATGCACGTAGGGCAGAAGCCATGTGACAAGGAAGCCAAGACTGGAGTGGTGTAGCCAAGAGCAAAAGACACCTGAGTCTACCCTCAGGAACAAGGACGGCTCTCCCTGGAAGCTCTGGAGGGAAGGCAGTCCTGTCTACATCGACTCTGGACTTTGGACTCCAGAATACTGTGATGAAGCTCTGCAATTCATATATCACAGTTTGTGGAAAAGTAACTCTTTCTCTCCCCAGCCCAACCCAGGCACTAGATGTCCAGAGATGTACTTTGGGGCAGGTGGGTCAGGATTAGAGCAGTAAAAAGGGAAGTGTTCACAAGGCCGCCAGGGAAGGTCCTCTGGATGTGCCAGGCAAGGGGTCAGGACTGGACCGGGAAAGCCTGACAGATGCCTACCTGATGGGTGGATGCTCTGGAGTGTTCAGAGCCCAACCTTCACTCTCTGGAATGGAGGCGATCTGCAGAATGAGCTGCAAAGCTCATTCTTTAATGCAAAACCAACCAAACACACACATGGGTTCAGCCTGTCACTGTGTGTAAGTGTGCCCAGGCCTCCCATGAGGCCTGATCACCATCACTGGGCAGCTGGCCCCACACCTTAGTGACACTCCACACCAAACGACCTTGAAAAATGGAATGAAGTGTCACACCAAAGGCATCTTCAGACACAAGTTTGTTTCCTATGGACTTTTTTTTACAAAAAAATATAATAACTTAGTTTGCATTTTACAGCATTTTAAAATCTGTCAGGGCGTCCTTGGCTGGGCCCTCCTGGAGTCAGAGCAGCTTGTCCCTCCCCAGCCTGAGTCCCTGGCCTTAGCACCAGCCTGTGGCCAGCACCAGGATTTGAACGGCCATGGCAGTTAGCGACGCCACGTTAGGAGAGGGTAGGAAGCATCTACGGTCACCCTGCAGTCACTCTGTGCTGATCTCGCAGGGGTTCAGCCCCTGCTCCTTTGCGTCCCTGTACATCCTTTGGAAGTCACTGAAGCGTGGGGCACAGCCAAGCTGGGCCTCTCCAAAGTGCACGTGGCCAGTGAAGAGGAAGTCTCCGGGTCCCGGCCGCACACCACATTCCAACAGTGTTGTGACTCGGCCCTGCCAGGGGCCACTGCCCTCGGGAGCTGGCTGGAAGACCCTGCTCTTCTGCCGGTGGAGTCTGTTCACCTTCAGGCGGATGATGGACTCCTGCTGCTCTGGCACATGGTCCACATCCTGGATAGAGCCACGGACAACTGTGGAGGAAGGAGAGACAGATCCTCAGGTCTTGTGGACACTGCTGGTCATGGAGACTCATGAATCCTGGGCCACCAGGATTGTGTGTACCAGAAACCAGGAGCGGAGCCCGAAGTCTGCCATTCAAGAAGGCCCTTAAAAGGCTAATGCTGCTGGGTGCTAGAGGTTCAAACCTAAAACCCTAGGCAGCTGAGATCCAGAGGACTACCATTCGAAGCTAGCAGGGCAAAAAAGTCCATGAGGGGGGTGGGGAATGTAGATTAGTGGTAGAGTGCTTGCCTAGCATGCATGAAGACCCGGGTTTCTTGGTACTACATACACAGAAAAAGCCAGAAGTGGTGCTGTGGTTCAAGGGGTAGAGCTCTAGCCTTGAGAAAGCCCAGAGTCTTGCACTTATGTATTAGGCAAGGGACCTGGAAGAAGGGTGGGAGGCCCACAGAATACTTCTAAGAGGACTTGGACAGTGAGCTCCCTGAGGAACAGCTGACACCAACCCCAGCTCTCCCCATATGTGCCACACATACCTGCCCCTGCCCTGCCTGGTGAAGTGCAGAAGAGCACCTTCTCTGTGATTACAAGTGGGAATCACACATCCAGAGTTCAGCAAACTCTCCCCACCCCTCACACCATGAGTCAGTGCCAGCTGGGAAGCCCTCCAGAGTCCTGGACAGAGACCCTGGATGTGAGTGGAGCCCCACCCGCCAGAACAAGAGAAGGGCCAGGAAGGCCTACTCACCAAAGTCACTGGTGCAAACAGCAAGGAGGACTTCTGTGTCACTGCACGGCCGGCACGGAGCTAAGAAGGAGAAAACAAGGGGCTGGGAGTTTGGCCTAGTGGTAGAGTGCTTGCCTAGCATGCACAAAGACCAGGGTTCGATTCCTCAGCACTCCACATACATAGAAAAAGCCAGAAGTGGTGCTGTGGCTCAAGTGGTAGAATGCTAGCCTTGAGAAAGCCCAAGGACAATGCTCAGGCCCTGAGCTCAAGCCACAGGACTGGCAAAAAAAAAAAAAAAAAGAAGGAGAAAACAAGAGTGAGGACCCAGCCTGGATCACACAGCCACAGACCCTCTGGGCCCCAACATGGCCTGCGCTTGGTGGCTCAACCACCACAGACACGGCAGACCTCTGTGGCCAGCTCCTGCCTCGAGGTGCACAGGGACACACCACAGAGGCAGAGCAGGAGGGGGAATACCAACCTCAGCCACACCAAGGACTGACTCCCAGGCATCCCTCCGCCCACCTGGCCCCAAGCAGCCTGCACCATGGCCATGTGACTGTGCTCTCTAAAGGCAAGACTTCAGAACGGAGGGCTGGCTCTGTACCTGCTCCCACGTACCTTGGTAGCCTCCTTAGGCTAGACCCCATCCGTGTAGAAGTCACTTTTACCTGCCTGGCCCAAATTATAAACCAACTCCAAGCCAAACCAAGACCCTGTCTCTACATCAGTCAGCCAAGTCACCCTCTGCTCGCCTTCACACTCCCACTCCACTGACCCCAGCAGCTTCCTCAAGAGTAGATGCCCCCCCTTTGTAGACCCACTGCAGCTGCAACCCCAGAGCAGAGTTCCATCTGCTGGCTCCTGGCACTGCCGGGAAGGGCCCACAACCTTGTGGGCATCTACCTGCCACCACGCACAGGGCCTCGGGTTGAGGCCTTCAGCTCTGCCCCTTCCCCCAGGCTCTGCCTGGCCCCGGAAAGCCTCTCAAACTGAGCCCTATCCACCGAGCACCTCTGGACTCCTGAAACTGACTGCTTCCCCCACAGCATGCAGAGATTGCCTTCCGTGTCTATCGGAACAAGCCCCCTTCCCGCCAGCCACTTGTTTCACACCCTTCTGAGACAGATGACCCTCCCTCCTGAGGTGGGATAGAAACTCAGCTCCACCCTTGCCCCCATATTCCAGAGCAGATCTGACAAAAACGCGTGTTTCCTATTTGCTCTGATTTGAATGCCAAGGCCTCTGCCTTCTGTTTCTAGCTCAGGGCCCCCACCCCCCGAACTCAAGAGAAACTCTGAGGTATGAAATCTGAATGAGACAAGCTTCTACTGCTCAGCCAGACATTTCTGCTGCAGAGGCCTTGACTTAGGGCTCCCAGGTCCTAGAAGACGTTAAAGCCATCCATGCATGCTCATCGGGCAGCTAACCTGGGTAGCCCACATGTGGACACCTCCGTGTTTCTACGCCAGCAAGAAATCAGAAGGGCCTTCCAGGGTCCTGGAGGTGTCAAGGTCCTTGGGGCCAGAGGAGACCCGAGACAAAGCCCCGGGCTTTGCAGTGCCTTGGGCAGCCCTAGCTCACTGTAGTGCCCAGGATGGAAAGTCTGGGCCCTGGCCTCAGACATGGCTCCAGCCTCAAGGGCAGGTAACTTCTGGGCTCAGCACTTGCTGACTCACCAGCTACCCACCTGCCAGCACCTTTGATCTGTTATCAGAGAAAGGAAAAGCTGAAGAACCAGAACAACCTGCCCCAGTCAGGTCTCTCTCTCCCCCAGCTCCAGACTGACAATCCTCTCTCTGCTGAGAAGGTGGGCTGTAGCCAGCTCCCAGAAGCCTGCAGTAATGCCGATCTTCCAAAGTCCTGGCACACCAGACCCCATCCTGCAGCATTTGTGTGGGTTGCATGGGGATGGGGGTGGAGGGCAACACAGACAGGTCATCTGAAGCTGCTAGAGGGAGGGGTGTAGCTTCTTGCTGGCTGAGCCCCACGCAGACACGAATCAGTCAGGAGCCAGAGAACAGGCAGGCCACCGCAGGGGCCAGGCGGTCCTGCAGATGCCAGGGCTTTCCATTGTGGATGGTATCTTAGGAGAGCTACCTGCCCTCACCAGCACCCGCCCTTGCCAGCACCTGCCAAGTGCTCACAGTGCCTACCGTGCAAATGGATACAGCCTCAGCTGCACAAGGGTAAGTCGGTGATTAGGTTCATCATAACCCATCCTTCTAAGAAGCCAGGCTCCGCCAAGCCGGGCAGATGTAGGGATGCAGGCCATATGACACGACAAGTGAGGGGACAGCAGGCCCTAAGAACCTGTCCAAAGCACTTCAGGTTTTGAGTCAGCTGAACCACGATGCACAGCCTTCTACAAAGGCAAGCACCTTGTACTAAAGAGGCTGGGGCCCCACACGGAGTCTAGTCACACACCCTGGCTGATAGCTGACACTGGAAACCCTTCACCTGCCTTGACTCAAGTGTCTTCCTACAGGAGGTGTGGCCTCCCCAGGGGTCTTCAGCAGGCTGTCAGCCCTCTCGGCTTCAGTGAGCTGGTGCCATGGGCAGCTGAGCTAACAAAGTGCATCTCAGACCCGTTCCTCTTCTGAGTATCAGAGTGCAGTTCAACTTCACAGAAACCCAAAGTGGACTCCAAGAACAGCATCTGGAAATGTGACTCAGAGTCGGGGCCACAAGGCTATGAAATGTGCTGGTTGTGGACACCTGATATCACGTGTCCTAGATGCCCAGGCAGACACTTCTGCAGAATCAGGATCTCAGGAGATACCTGGGAGACCCAAGTGGGGGCAGCCTGTGCAGGCAGAGAGGATGAGGGGGAGGATGAGAGAAAGCACCAGGAGAATGGAACTGCTTGCAGGCCAAGGGAGCAAGCTGGTAGGCAGGCCGCACTGGCAGATGAAGACAGCCAGAGTAACGCATGCCCACAAGTTCCCAAGGGAAATTCTGCGTGGCAATACCCTCTCAGGTTCCCAGTGCAGCAAGTAACAGGTGGTATGTGCTGTTACTTTACAGGAGTGAGGCAAGATGGATCCAAGGGTGGAAGGCAGCCTGAGCAAGCTGAGACCCAAGTTCCTTCAATGTCTCCAAGCCTGGGTACCACAAACCTCTAGGGCAACCCAGGGGTAGCCAGCCTCCCCTGGCCCTGGAGCCTTCATCCTGTCAAGGAAGCCAATGGAGATCACACCATTCCTCCTCAGAGAGGTTTAAAATGAAAAAGAATCACAGGACAATCACATCAGCCAGAAAGAAGCCACTGAGACCACAAACTAAATGACCAGAGAAGTAGGAAGCCTTGTAAAGAACCAACAGTGAGATTTCTTTTCTGCTTTGAGGCTGTGCCACCACCCTCATGCCCATCAAGCCACCCCTTGATAGGGACTCTGAGCCTCTTAAGCGGAACTGGCAGTGAAGTGACAAGCAGTCTAAGAAGCTAGGCGAATCACCAGGCCCAGCAAGCAGAGCAGGTTCTCAAGGGTCTGGGGAGTCAGGCAAGAAGCTGCAGGACCAGCCCTCCTAGTGAGTCTGTGAGTCAGTGCCGCAATGAAAATGTGAAGAATGTCAGGATGTCAGTTCCCTGCCACCCTGCCTCTCCAGCAACTACAAAATGCCAGTGTTATGGCAATCCCCTTCATCAGGAGCTGAACAAAATGCCAGCCACAGACCCCAGAGCATAGCAGTAGTCAAGCTCAGGAGCCCCAACACACTGCACTGCATAGAACAGAAATTGGGCTTTACCTCAGCTGCATCTGCTCCCTGGAGCCAGAGGCCACCCTCACTTACCACGCCACAGCCCCACCGGTGATGTCATTTCCCCAGGCGGCTCCACAAAGCAGGGGTAACCCCAAATAACCCTTTGCCAGTCTACGGCCTAGTTTTTTCTAGTGTGTTTTTCTAGCATTAGCTGGTGGCTGGCTACATGTTGTCTCTAACACCCTGACGATTTCCTAAGCATCAGAAGGAGCTGCACTGCTCCTGGGCCTCGACATGACAGAGGCAGCGCACACGGGTGAGCAGATCCTTCCGGCCCTTCTCTTTGTGACCAAATCCTATTTCCCCCAGGACCAGGGCCACATCCCGTGTGACCCATGTCTGTGTCCTCAGAGGAGTAGCCTGCACCTCTGCTCTGTTCTTGGTTTCGGTGCAGCTCTAGAAGCCGACTACGCAATGCCAATGGATTCCAAGCCAACACATCATCAGCACTTTGGCACTTTGGGAGAACCATCTGGAACAACAGCAGGTTTCATTCTCACTGGGTCGGAAGCAAGGCTCATGGAAACACACACACACACACACACACACACACACACACACACACACACACACGAGTTGTCTGGGTTCTAGGCAATGAAGCTCAGTTCTCTTGAGACAGCACAATCAGAATTTCTGATTCATCTGCAAGCTCAGCTGGGACAACCATCTAAAACAACCATGCATGCACTGTCTTGACAGGCTTGTATTTCCTGGGCTCCAGATTCTACCAAGTTTCTCACAGTTGAAGAGAGACCCAGAACAGGAGACGAGGGACAAAGAGAGCACGGGGGCCAGCCTGACCCAGGGGAGAGGATGCTTCTGCCGCCAGGTGGCTGGCGCCAACATTCCTTAGGCATTAAAGGCTCCGTAGCCCCCATTCCTAGGTGAGAGCCAAGTGCCCTGGGGCGAGAAGACAATGGGCTTCCCTTGAGTTCCCTGGCCATCAGGTGGAAGGCCTTAAAGGTGCTCCGGGTAGGACAGATGCCCACTGGGAGTGTGAGAGAGATTCCAGAGTGGGGTCCCAGTTCCCAAAACCTGTAGTACCTCTGGATTCAGTCTAGATCCGTGTTCTGAGAGTTACTACGTGGATGTGCTATCTCAAGGTCAACAATCCATTTCAGGCACTCCAGGACTACTAGGGGGAATTCTCGGGGTAACGTGGCAGAGTCCTAGACACAGATCCAACATATGCCATTTTGGGTTGCTGTCCTGCGAAAGACCACCCCTCCCCCCCACCACTGCCACCCAGTGGTGTCCTGCAGATAAAACAGTGAATAGTTGCCCATACCAGGGCCACTCCTTCCCTGAGACCCCTAGGAACCTGATGCAACTCAATCAGCTCCCATGGGGCGGGGTGGGGAGCAGGCTGCAACAAGAGCTGAGACAGCTCCTCAGCTCAGCTGCATAGAACATGTGACCAGCAGAAAGTCTGCAGGACCAGTCAACGTAAGTAATGCTCACAAGTTCTGAAGGCCTGATGCGGCACTTTCCGCTTCCAGTTAACAGGCCCACCTTCGTCAGCGACTGAATGGAGTGTTCAGATTTGTGTTTATTGTGTTTACATCGGGGGAGGCCAGAGCAAGGCAACCTCCTCTCTTCCAGCTCACCCATCCACTGTAACTTCCACCATGTGACAAAAACACTGGCCCCTGAGGGACCACAGAACAAGAGGTGGGCCCTAACCTAACCCGCTGAAGGCTCCAGGCTGCTGCTCCTCAGATCCACCCATCTATTTTTCTATAGAGCAACTGTCCAGACACCATGCAACAAGCACACGACTCCCCACCTGCCACACAGGGAAGAATCTGCTCATCCTTCCGCTCCTGATCAATACACATCCACAACCACACTCTGCCTACATGGCCTTGGAACAGCTTTCTGTCCTGGACCTCACCTAGGTTCCTACCTCTGTCCAGGAAGTCCTCCCCATATCTCTCTCCATTCCCCCGCCTGCTCACACCAGGCCGAGGCACTTGTTGGTGTCACCTCTGCATGTGTGAGTTCCTTCATATAGACTCAGACTTCTATTGCACGGCCCAGGTCAGACCTGCTATCCCTGAGTCCTCAAGTTAGTTTGAGGCCTAATGAATGTACGTCCACAGAAATGGCTCCACACTCAGGAACATCATAGCTCTGGGCTGTAGATCAGCCTTGATCTCCACCCAGCCCCAGAATTCTGGGGCTATGGCAGATGCCAAAACACCCACCCAGTGTGTAGGCCATATGGAAGTGAAAAAGCCATCACCTCAAACAGATTAGAGCCAGTCCCTTGGAAAACAGGATACTAAGCTGTCCCTGGAACACTGTCCGTCCACACATACATGCATGCTTTTGCAGGACCAACACTGTTCCCCTAGGTTCTAAACAGGCTGATAGCTGGCAGGAGCTAAAGTAGACCATAGATTAGATACAATGTTATTTTCAAGTGGAATTTTGGTTGGAAAGGCTGTATTTCAAAAGCAATCTCATTTGTAGAACCAAGTCCCATCCCCAGCTCTCACCCCTGCCCCAATCCTGAGGGGCCACTCATGGTAATCTAGGGGCAAATCTGCCATGGCAAAGCCACAGATAGGAGACTTGTGCAAAGGGAAGCAGGAATCAATTAGGGTGCTTCCCCACATCCACAGTGAGCCCAGGCAGTCTCCTCCTCACAAGAAACTCACCAGACAGTGCGTGCAGGTCAGGACTGCTGTGCCTGCTCATCAGCTCATACTGGAAGCCTGTGGTCCTCCTGCTAATGTCCTGCTGGGGTGTGGCCTCCACAAACAGGCCACCCTGCTGCAGGCCAAAACATTGTACCCGGCCAGCCTCACTGGCCCCATCCTGCACCAGCAATCTCAGTTCTCCAGTTTTTTCCAAATAAATATTGGCACCTGAGGAGTCTCTGAAGGGCTTGATGCATACAGTCAGGTGTCGGGAGGGCGAGAAGGTGTTGGGCCGCAGGTTAACGATGAGCGCCCCTGTTGGGTACATCCACTCCACAGAACCAGCTGAACAGCGCAGGTACACCTGCTCCACATCCTTGCTGTGTGCCTCATGGGTCAGCCCACTGTGGGAAAACGAGACAGTGTAAGTAAGCTCAAGCCCTCGAGTGGAGTCCAGACACCCTGTATGCACCTCCCCCCAGGGAAGGGACTGTGAGGGAAATGCCCACAATGCCCCTTCACACTCGTCTGCTGCCTGCCTCAGGTGCTCAGGGCCCCAAACCAAGATGCAGGAAGCTGCAGGGAGCTGTCACTGCCATATGGCCTCTCCTCTCTCAGTTCCTCCCAATGAACCTGTTCCAGAGGCAAGGTCAGCAGATCACCCAAGACAACAGGACAGCACAAAGATGATACCGATTCCTCAGGGAAGCAGGGGTAAGAAAACAAAGGCTTGGATCCTTGTGATGGGTGCTACAGGAAGTGTCCATGCAGCAATGGCACTGCTCCACAGAACTGCGGCTACAGCAACTCGGGGACCAGCAATGGGGAGAGGATTATTCATAATGTCCTCAAGGTGATGATTTGACCATTTTTCATTCATTTCCAAGCTGGAAGTCCTTGCATTGCCAATCATAATATTTAAATAAACTCAAGGGTCACTAAGACAAGAGCCACTATGTAGACAAAGGAAATGCCCTCCCTTGGATGGGGGACAGGGGAAATGTTCAGGACAAGAGGAGGGAAGGTCTTCTGATGGGAATTTCTAAAGTAATAAGGTGATTTCATTCCTCTTAAGTGCCAAGTAGACAAAAGTAGATGCAGTATGCTACACCCTCCATGAGGCAGACCCTTAAAAAGACAGTTCTGTTTTCAAGAAACTGAAACTACCACATATGCTGAAGTTTCCCCTGCTCAAAATTTAATGCGAATATCGGATTGTCAATAAGTTATGACATAACCAGTGACTTCAGCTAAGACTTTATTACATGAAATTTGGTTCTGATCCGATCTCAGACAGGTTCACCCACATTCCTAGGATTTTTATGTGAAATAAACAAGGCTAAATCCAGAGCCCAGCCTGAGTGAGATACCAGAAACCCATTCTGCTTTGGAGAAAATGCATAACATATGGTATGCATTTACTGCTAGTGACTCAGCCAGGCCCCTAAACCTTACTTTTAATACAAGGACAGGCTGCAAGCTGGGACTACAAGTTACCTCGCAGACCACATCAGAAGGAAGCCTTGAGGAAGGACTCCCTCCTGACCCACTCTCCCCACCCCTACAAAGCCCTGGGTCATGAGCAGCAACATGGCTGCAGGTAGCTACTCAGGCCCCACATACAGAGCAAACTTACTAATTACAGTCAATAAAATTTACACAGACCCATCTGACACCTATGTTGGGGTGGGTGCAATTATGGTGCTATAGTGAAAATTAGACTAAACGTTGAATGGCTAACACATGGCTATAATCAGCTCTGTCCTTTCGCAGCCAAAGCAAACCTAATTGTTATGCTCCTCCTCCTACTTCCAGCATCAAGAGATAGCTAAGGGCTGGGAGCATAGCCTAGTGGTAGAGTACTCGCCTAGCATGCATGCATGAAGCCCTGGGTTCCATTCCTTGGTACCACATACACAGAAAAAGCTGGAAGTGGCGCTGTGGCTCAAGTGGTAGAGTGCTAGCCTTGAGCAAAAAGTGTCCCAGGACAGTGCCCAGGCCCTGTGTACAGGGCCTAGGACTGGCAAGAGGGGGTGGGGGAGGGAGACAACTAACACTGAGCCTAGTTCAGACTCAACTCTCCCAAATAAGGCACTAACCAGAGGCCTCTCTTCCCTCTCAGAGGGTCCTGAAGATAAAGAGGATGAAGACACCAAGTCAAAGGCTCTACATGCTTTTGAGGGCATCTGTTGCCTGTACAAATGAAGGAGAAGCATAAAAGCCCCGTCTTCTCCACTAGCCAAGCTAAGGAACCCTGGAGGGGTCAGGCATCTGCCCAAGGGACACAGGGGACAAGGATCTGAGTCTGAGGGCTGCTGTGGCAGTAGCCACATGAACCTGCAGAAGGCTCATAATGTGTATCATGTGGGATACCCACCAGACTCCATTTAACCAGGGGGAACAAAAGAAGGGAAGCTCATAAGAGGCCTACTACCTCACTTCCACTTGCATCTAGAAAGGGTCTGTGCCCATCCTAGCACCAGTAGTTGTTCCCCTTCTTCTCCCCCCACCCCCGCCAAAAAAAAAAACCAACAAAACCCTGAAAATGCTGATTTGATTGTGGATTAATCTAAATGAATGCTGTATTTGCGTGCATGTGTGCGGATACATGTCTATATACAAGGGATCAATCACAGGCCCTGGCACATAGTATACAACTCAGACTACAGCCCAGCCCACATTAGCAGGATGGTCACTACCCAGGAGGACACACATGCTGATGCCTCATGAGGACGTGCTTAGAATGGCATGAGGACTCACTGAGTCAGCCGAGCTCAGGCCCACACTGCTCACACTCATTCACAGCCCAACAACAGTTCCCAGCCACCAGGACAAGATGAAGTCTAGAAGGGCTTTCCATCAAGGGTGAAACCAAAAGGTTCTGCTGACAAGGTTTACCATTCAGGCCCCACCTGCTGTGCTCTTGCTGATAGCAGTGGGAAAGTCCACAGTCCACCTTTATGGCCACCAACGAATAAAGGCAGGGGCACTGGACCTGTTCCCTACACCAGGAAGGGGATTTCAAAATCTCAAGCCTGATTGCCTGGAAACACCCAGAGGCACCGCACACCTGAGGTGAGTGGCGAGTGCCATGCAGAGCACCTGCCCCTTCCTATCAGAAGCCAGAAGCCACCGCCATTCTGAGGCTCGCTCCACCCTGTGTTGGCTTCAGGAACAGATCATAAAAAGCCATAAACACCATGGAGTTGGTAAGCAAGCCCGCACACTCCTCAGTAAGTCAGCCGAAGCGGCTTCGAGACAAGGGGGCCTTATTTATGCCCTCATGCCCAAAGCTCTAGATTTGTACGAGAGGTCTCATGGGAGTCCCAGAGCAGGAGTGCATTGGCAGGAATGTGGAGAACACAGGTAGACAGAAGGCTGTACAGATCCTGGGCTGCAACATGGCTCCTCCCACTGAAGACACCTGTTGAGGATCTGGCCTGTTTCAGGAGATAAGAGGACATCATCCCTCCAATCCTGGCACAGAGCCCTGGACTCCTGGAAAGGCAGCCTCCAGTCACACCGTCCTCTCACAGCCTAGAAAGGAGGTCAGCTCTTGGTGGAACCTCTGGCTTACAGGACAAGGGTTGGATTTCTGTTTCTGACCCACTAGGGCGGGGCATTCCAAGGCTCCAGGTTGGGGTGCAGTGGTTCATCAATAGAAGCAGTGAGAAGGGAAAGGGCATCAAGGAAAGGGCAGCCTCAAAACAGCACTGGTATCAGAGGCTCACAGCCAGCTCTGTGTGAGCGCCAGCCTTCTCAAGGACAGCCCTCCCCCACAGCGCTACCCCCACACCCTCCTCAGGCTCTGCCAGGCGGGGCTGGGAGGGTTCTGCTGGGGAGGGAATGGGCAAACTCCCTGTGAGGCAGTGCTGGAGCTCTCAGGCACCCTCAGGAGCCAGGGCTCAATCTTACCAACCAACCCTGCTGGTCTTGGGGAGGGGTGGATTGGGGTCCTATGGTTTCCTCAGAAAGCTGGGTGATGTGTCTAAGATGACCAGTGGTGCCCTGCTGACCTGGAGCCTGGACATGAAATCCACTCAGTCCTCAGCCTTCTCGAAAAACTTGCTTCATCAAAAATCCTCCCCCTCTTTCCTCTCCCTCTCTCCCCCGCCCTCTCTGTCACTGTCACACACACACACCCCACATACAGGCTGTCCCGCCTGAAGTCTGCCCATCAGACCAGAAGACTGGCCTTGCGAAGACGCCCTGCCTACAGAGTGCCCTGACAGCTGTCCAAGGGCAGCCGGCCCACGCGTATCCACTCAGGGCCTCAGAAAACCCCAGAGCTGGCAACTTCCAAGGCGCAACCCTGGCTTCTCAGAGGCTAGGGCGGGCCGTGCGTCCATCCCGAGTAGTTACACGAACTAGAGGCCCCACCCCCCATGCTCACTCGATCCGCGTCCCCTCCGCGAGTCCTGGGCCACCGCAGGGGAGAGGGGCGGGGGTCTCGGAGCCCGGCGCGAGGCTGCCAAGGGCGGCCTGACCTTCACGGCGGGCGGGGGGCTCTCTGCCAGCCGTGCTCGGCCCGCGCGCAGGTGTCGCCCTCGGCTCTACGCCCCACGACGAGGCCCGTGCGGACCCCGCTGCGCCCCGGCCCGTCTCTCCTGACTCCTGTCCGGAGAGGGCCGGGCTCCCCGGGGCCCCAGCGGCCGGGGCGCGCTATTCCCGCCGTGGGCAGCGGGGCCGAGGGCGTGAGCCCCCGCCCGCCCGCCTCGGTGGCCCGCGGAGCCAGGAGTCCCGCGGGATCCGGAGCGGGGCGCGGGCCGGGTAGGCAGCCGGGCCGGACCCATCCCGCGGCGCGGCGCGCGGCGCCTCCTCCGGGCGTCCCGGGGCCGGGACCCTGGTGCCGCGGGGCTCTTTTGTTCTGGGCCCGGGGGCGGGGGCCGCCTCGCCCCGCGACCCCGGCCCCCCCTCGGGGGACTCACCTCCCCCTCCAGCCGCACAGGTCGCTGGAGTACTGCGCTCCCGCGCCGCGCAGCAGAGCCAGCAGCAGCAGCAGCCGCGGCAGCGGCGGGGGCGGGGGCTGGCCGGGGGCGGCGGGCCGCGACCACAGCCGCCCGGCGTGGCCCCCGGGCGCCCGCACCGCGCCCCGCATGCTCGGGCCAGTTCAGTCCGCGGCCCGCGGACGCCACTACCGAGCAGTCCTCGACCCGACGGGGCGGGCTCGGCGCGCAAGCTGGTCACGTCGCGCGCTCCCCGCGGTCCCCGCGCGGCCGCCCGCCCATCCCCGCCCGCCGGAGCCTCCCGAGGGGCCGGAGCCGCAGCAGAAGAGAGCTCGGCGGCGCCGCCGCTGCCGCTGGAAGCTCTGAGCTGGCGAGTTTCGGGCCCTGGTCCCGGCTCAGCTGGTGGGCGGGCCGGGGGCTCGCCCCGCCCCCTGGCTGAGCCCCGCCCCCGTCCGGCAGCCGCCAGGGCCCCGCCCCCTGGCTGAGCCCCGCCCCCGCCCGGCAGCCGCCAGGGCCCCGCCCCCGGCCCCTTTCTTAGCCCCGCCCTCTGATCCCGCCCGGTCCGCGCTGCGCCCGGCTGCAGGACCCCTGCCCGCCCGGTCCCCGCCCCCGGCACCCAGTCCCGCCCTGCCCCCCCCCAGCCACCGGGCCGGGGTCCCGAGTTCCGCTCGGCACCGGATCCCGGCCGGGCCGGCCGCGGACTTGGCCCACTCGGGCTGCGCATCCCCGGCTGGAGGCCCTGGCGCGGGGCCGAGGCGCTGCCCCGGGAGAGCCAGGGCTGGAGCGGGGTCTGGGGGGTCCGGCAGCGGTGCCCCCGCGCCCCCCTAGAGTCGGCGGGAAAGAAGCCCGGGACCCGGAGCTGCGCCGACCCGAGCGGAGCCGCCGCGCGCGGGATGCCGGCTCCGTCTCCCGAGCAGCTCTGCGGCCTGCGGCCTTGCGGCCCCGGGCGCGGCGGAGGGCGACACCAGACCCCGCGGACCTGGCCCCGTGCCCGCACGCCGCCCCACGCCGTCCGAGAGCCCGCTCCGGCGGACGGGGCTCCTCCAGCGCGCCCTCCTTCAGGGGGCCGTGGACTTTCAGCCGGCAGGCCATGGGCACTGCAGCTCCAGCTCCACAGGGAACGCGCCGGGCGATCGCCCTGGTCCTGGGGCCTGATTTCAAGAAGGCAGAAAAAAATGGGGTGAGGAGAGGGAGAGAGAAGGACCAGCTGGCACTCCAGGCCGTTCCTTTCTGCTAGCCTGAGCTCCACCCCTGAATAACACGAAATAGTGGAGAAACCTGACCTTGTTTCTTTTCCATTCAGAATATTTTTCAGGAGGAATTTCCAGTGTGTAGGTGTAGCTGTATGTAGGGGATGCCTTGTACATCTCTTCAAGGGGAGAGACCTACCTGGACGTCCACTTCAGTGGCTGATGGCTGTACTGGTAGCTGGGAGAAAGATGAAATTATGTATCTGTTGGCTGAGACGTTGCCAGCAACCTGAGTGACCACTGAGGTGGCTCAGGAGAGCTGGGGAAAGGTGAGGAACCTGAGGACCTGAGAAACACCACTACATTTCCTGGAACTGGCCAGGCAAGCCTACCAAACCAAAGAGCTCGCACTGGGGTCCTGCCTAGAACATAAAGCGACACCACCCTGAGATTCAGCCAGGTTTGAAGCTCCAGGAACACTCCTGTACGTTTGAAGCTAGTAAGCCATCCCCACCATCACCCTGACACACAGGGCCAGCCTCCATCAGGTGAGAGAGAGCCAAGTGAAGCCAATAGGCCACTGTAGCAAAGTTCCTGCTGGTTACACATTGGCATCCACAAGTGCCTCTTACCCAGGGCTGCCTGAATATGCTATTTTTGCACAGTCTCGCCAGCCTTGTTAACAACAAATGGCTTGTCAAAGTCCAAGCCATCACACCATAGAAGCAGGTAGGAGCCATGAAGCACACACACACACACACACACACACACACACACACACACACACACACACACACACAGAGAGAGCTAATGATCTGCAGTGGCCTGCCTAGGATCTCCAACACCCTAGAGGCTGCTGGACCAAAGCTGGCTGCATCCCAGGACAGGGCTCTGTGACTTGGTGGGGTGCCCAGTGGGTTGCCCGTACACTGATAGATAAAATGATAAATAGGATCCTAGCCTGTGAGCACCTGTCAAAACCCATGCAGCATATAACGCAAGACAGAACCAGAATGTAGACACTTTGGCCTTGGATGAATCTTACGGGACAGCAGGAAGGAGGCCCTGTCTTCCAGGACACAGGAGCCTCTTCTAGGATCCCTAAAACAAGAATTTCCAGATTCCCATCTTCCTGAACCATTAGCAGCATGGGGTGGGGACTGCAGCAGAACTGGTTCTTGAACCTGTCACTGGGATCCTGTCCCTTCTGGCTCCTGGGAAGTTGATGCCAGGGAGACCTTCCCGTAGATGGGGCTCCCCTTGGCCAGTGATGTCAGGCTCCTGGGAGAAGGATAAGGTAGGTCTGAGGCTGCCCACCAGTCACTGTCCCCTTCAACTCCAAGAACCTGGTGAGAAGACCCTGAACCCACATGGGCCTATCCATCCCCAGTCTGAGCTCTCCAGAGGTCCCTCTGGGAAGTTGCTTGAAAAAAGAGCCTAAGGTATATTTTTCCAGGCTAGCTGAGAAGAAGCATTTCACAGGTCAAACCCAGGAAGGAAGCCCATCCATACCTCTCACCCCACTGTGGGGAGGGGTGATTTCACAACAGTGGTAAAGGGTTTGGTGTTCCTTCTCCACCATGGCACATCAGTTAGAATGCTGTGACTGGGTCACAGAATTGAAGAGTTCCAGGACAAAGTCCCTGCCCATTCTATTGGGCATCTGTGGGCATCAGGAGTGATACAGTAATACTTTCCCATCCAGTGACTAAGGGGCCTGGGCCTACATTATCTTGCCTGAGTCCCATCAACAGTTCAGTGGCATTGACAGCAGATCCCCATGCTGGTCCTAAATGTGGTCCTCCCTGGTCACAGAGGCAGAGGCTCACGTGAGTCTGTTGAGGCATGGCTCAAGGCAGTCACAGGGCTTTGAATCAAGTGGGCACTGGCACCTCCATCTGTGCATTCCCCATGTTTCCCGAGTCACATGCCATCCAAACCAAATACATAAGACTCATAGCCCAAAGCTGGAGCCAGTCACTCAGCCTTCACACCTTCCTTATCTATCCATTCACGCAATAACTCCCAGACAGAAGTCTTCAATACGTTCCAGGTACAGCTCTGGGTGGACAATTATTGCCCAGCCCCTACACTCGTGCTCCTGGCCTCTGTGCACATCTGACAGCTAGCATCTAGCATGTCAAGGTATTACTTTCATGTACAGATTCACCTGCCATGGTTAGTCTCCTCCTGAAGAGGGTAGACCATTTCCCACCATATACCCTGTGCCCATCCAAGTCCAAGACAGAGGTGGACTTCCACATTTGGGGCCCAGAGTGGTAACTTCAGCTGTGTGTGTGTGTGTGTGTGTGTGTGTGTGTGTGTGTGTGTGTGTGTGTGTGTGTGCTCCACATAGGTGTCTTAACTGCAGGCTGGCACACTTCATGGGGCCTGACTCTGGGGACGTGGACTTGTTGGGGACAGGCTCATGGAACTGGTCACCTCTTGAAGTCTTTCTGAATGCTAGGGTGCACATAAGCCCTGTAGGTGGTGGACAGCAGGGCTAGATGTCAGCAGCCTCTGCTCTGGTTCCCACAAGCTGTGGGGCTGGGGTCGATTCCTGAACTTCAGCCACCTACAGAGAAGCAGCATTCAATTTCCAAGTGATACATAATTCTCAATATCTAGGTACTATACTTTATTCTCGGATGGGAGCTGGTAATTGGAGAGTCTCTCAGAGTTCAATTCAGCCATTTCTCTCACATTCCCCCAACAACTATGAGATATTAATGCACAGGGACAGCCCAGCAGAGGGTAAATGTGTGTTGGTTCTGTTGTCTTGAGTGTACCTTTACACTGATGGCCCTTCTACTATCCAAAGTGGCAGTCACTTGAAGCTTCCCACTGAACAATCACTGAGCTCCCTTAGGCTTGTCCATACACATGTTGAGTCTCTCCCAGATTGGGACAGCAGTTTCTGAGAATTTTAAAACCTGGAGAAGGCTTGTCAGGCCTGGCTCTTGCTTTCCCCTTGACATTAGTTTGAGAATACCCATCCCACTACCCTCTCAGCCCTGACCTCAAGTCATCTGTGACTCCAGTGGTCCCTTCCAGGGTCACTTGCTGACCTTTCCATAGGGACATAATTATTGAGACTGTGGTCAGATGATGCACCAAAAGCCAACGCTTGTAATTTAACGTTTAGCAACTACAGTAACATGTAATTATGACATGAAACAGCCCACGGAGGCCGGGCCAGCCTCAACCCAGTAACCTTCAGTGTGTAATTCCTCACCTAGCTCCTCCCTAACCTAATTTGCCAGCATGTTTTGCTGTCTGTGAGTCAGAGAAAAGTGGGGGAGACAGAGGTGCAGCTGGAGCAGTTGGAGCCAAAGGCCACCTCAAGTCAGCTGAGCATGAGCCTCGGGCTTTGTCATGACCCCAGATTACACTTCTGGCCTGCTCTGGCTGGTGTGCAACCTTGGGAAGTGTTCACCCTGCTGGGCCCCTGCAGTTTGGCAGTTCCTGTGGTGTCATTATCCCTGACTGTCATCGCTATTCTCTAAGCACCTGCCACAATTAAGGAGGGTGATCTTAGGAGAGCTGAGCTGTAGCAGAAGGTGATTCTGTATGTGGAAGTGGCAGCTTGACATGCTGGTCAGACACACACAGAGGCAGGGACCATGAGTGCACGGAGGAGTGCTGAGCCACGCATATGTCCAGTCCTTGGGTTTCAGGATAATTGTCCTGGATCAACTGATGACACGATCTGGAGGCTGATGAAAGTTGGAAGCTAGAAAGTTCCTCCCTAGCCAGCAGTGTGGTGCAGCGGAGCACCGGGACTAAGACTGAGGGACAAGGTTGTGCCCCTTCCCAAGGTTGTTCAAGGCACCTGACCCCGGAAAAGCTAAGAATGTTGGACAGAAGAGGCAGGCAGCAAGAAGTGAACAGCAGGGAACGGAATGGAATGTGGCCAGGCCACTGGAGGACAGAGACTGAAAGCTGAGGTATGTCCAGCTGGCCAGTGCACACAGCAGGACACCAGGCAGAGGTCCAACTCTCTCATTCTAGTAGAAAAACACAGTAGATGTGTCCAGAAGGAATGAGCCTCTGACTCTCTTAGGGAATATAGGACTATCTCCTACTGGATGCCCTAGGTATGTGCCTGAAATACCAGATCTTATACTCTCCATCTCACAGATAGTAAGAACTGCAGTAGGTGCATTTGTTGTGTAGACACATATATTTTCCCCAAGCCATTTAGGGACTGTGAAGTTCATGACTCTTTGGTCCTAAACACCGGAGCAAGAATCCTGTCTGCAAGGATGATGTTCAATGATCTAACAGTCAATACTACAGACAAGGAGCCATGCAGAGATGATGCTCCCCATGTGGGGAAGTGTGTGCTAGCGTGTTCTCTGTGTTCACTGGGCCATCAGGGAGTGCCCATCCACTCTTAACCAGCTGATCAGCTAGAGGGGAGTGCCCATCCCCGGGTTTACAGCGGACAAGGGGCCTTGTCTGGCTCAGGACCATTCTGAACAGGTACTGCCTGAAGGAGAGACAGTTACTCTGTCTGTACCTGAACATTGGAAAACAGTTCTGCATGGACCAACTTGTGACCATCCTGTAGAGCAGGGCCAAGGGCCCAGGCAGAGGACTGGAGATCATGCCCGGCAGAAGCCCTTAATTCCTGCAAGTTTCTAGGTAAGAGGAAAACCCCTCCAGACCCTGCCTTGGCAGCCTTTGGTTTTGTGCACAGGAAGATGCCTCCTAAACACAGCAGAGACTATGGGCAGCCAGGTATGCTGGTCCCTTTTCCCAGCACTATCCTAAATAAGGCCATAGGGTCTCTACAACTGCAGTACCCTCACTGGACACGGCCAGAGCCCAGTGGGCTCCCACTGGGAGACTGAACCATGCAAACACTGGAGACAGGCAGGAAGCTGCCTATACACAGGGAAGGGGAGCAGGCATTACCCAGGTGGCCTGCCCAGCCCAGAAGCCCAGGGTGGGCCCTCAGCAGCAGACAAGAGGCAAGCCTGAGCCTCAGTGACTCAGCCTCGAGGTGGTAACAGCTGTACACACCTTCCAAGGGGAACCTGTCAGTGAGGTCTGTCTCCACCCATGCTACCGTCCCATCTGGTTCTGTCCCTGGAAAGAAGCCAGGTCAGGACTGGGCAGCTCAAGGCCTCCCCCACCTGGAGGACTGACAGTATGCTTGCAGCCCTGGGTAAAGTATGAGCCAAGAAGGGGGTGCCCTGGGACAAGCCCTCCATCAGTATGACTGACATAGGAAGAAGGCAGGAGCCTAGCATCCATATGCCCCAGGGTTTCACTGGACAGTTTCACCCTGAGCCAGGACACAGAATGGTCATGTTGGAGGGTCAGAGTGTATCCCCAACAGGGAAGCCATATCACCTGCATGCATACTCAAGTCTCTGAGGCCCCTGGGCTCAAGAAGGCAGCTACATCACTCTCCTGATATGATTCCTCTTAAGCATCTCCTCTCTTTAGAAAGGAGGGAGAGCCCTCTGGAACAGAGGGCAGGGATGAGGCATCTTACTGAAATGTGGGTGTCCACTCAGCTCTCCCCTGCTTTCCTCATGGCTGAAGGGTTCTGCATCTCCAAAGCCAGCATCGTATCCCACAGAACCTTCTGGAAGTGAGACAGCACAGAGCCACCCTCCTTTATGTGAGGATCATGGACTGAGCACTCAGCTCTTAGTTCAGACACAACAAAGACAAGGGAAGTGGGTCCTGATGTCTCAAGCCCATCTACTTGGAAGGATGAGATTGGGACGGTGGTTCAAGGCCAGCACGGGTACTGAAGTTTGAGAGACTCCCCAACTCACACCTGCCAACCCATGTAGACTGAGATAGGAAGATACCTAACATAGGCTGATCATGGTCCAAGTACATGACCTAGGAAGCAACACCTTATCTAAAACCTAACAAGAACATGGGCCAGGAGTGTGGCCGAGTGGTAGAGTGCTTACCTACCAAGCATGAAGCCCTGGGTTTGATTCCTTGGTACCACGTACACAGAAAAAGCCAGAAGTGGTAGAGAAAGCTCAAGGACAGTGCCCAGGCCCTGAGTTCAAGCCCCAGGACTGACAAAACAAAAACAAAAAAACAAAAAAGATTGAGGCCTATCTGGTAAGCACAAGGCTCTGAGTTCAAACCCCACTGCTACAAAACAAACAAACAAAATAAAGACACCCAATCCTGAGTCAGCAGAACCATTGCAGACCCCCAGACTGGGCACTTCGCAGATGCTCTACCTAACATAGTCTAGACAGGAGCTAGACTGTGTCCAGAGGCCTTCAGGTCTAGAGTTATACATTTCCCAGCCCCAACTGACACCCCATCTTTGAATGTCCTGGCAGCCAGCACTGATGGGCATACATACACTCCTGTAGGGATAACTGATGGAGACAGTGCCTGTGTGTATTTGATAATGGAGGTGTCCAGTTTTGAGGTGAGGGGATAGCAGCGGGGGTGGGAGGCAGGGGATAGCTTAGTCAGGGAGAGCCACTGGGCATTGGGTTGGGGAAGGGCAGCACACTGCCACAGGAGGAAAACGAGGAAGAATAAATAAACAGACAGAAGAATAAAGCTACATATTCTGATACCAATGCCAAATAACAGAGTGGTGGTTTCTATATGATGCCATCAAACTTTTCCCTCAATTTTTCTGCAGTGGTTAGGCTTTCCTGTGTGGAAAGAAAACAAAGGTAGAAAGGAGGAGAGGAAGGAAGGGAGAAAGACACAATATTCCAGGTTCTGCAGAACACCACTGAATGGGTCTGACCAGGATCAGGCCTGAGCCACTGCTGACAAGTGAGCACTCCAGGGCTTTGAGACAAGAAGAATTCTCACCACTGAGGAGTTATTTGGGAGGACCTTGGGGCCAGTCCCATCCAGTGGACTGATAACAGCAGAGAGCAGCTCCAGGGCAAATGAGGGCTCAACTACCACTCAGCAGTGAGGTGAGATTTCCATTTGTCTTGTGGCATTGGAGCACAGATGCCCTCCACTCCCAACTTCTCCACTGCTCAGCCTTAACCCGAGCCCTGGCCATCACCTCAAGGCTGAAAGCCATACCCACTAGGACCAGCCATTTCCTCAGTATTTGCTAAGTCTTCAGCCTTGTCAAGTGCCCACCCTCCCATCAAGTACACCTGTTGAGGTTGCATACTTACTTTCCCTCTTGCCCCCTGAGTCTGAGGGGCCTCCTGCCAGAGAAAACAAGGCAGAGACATTAGGCTTTGAGTCTGGAGCTTTATCTCAAATGTTTTTACGCGTGCTTCCTAACTAGAAAGAGGAATTTGCCTATCAACAAAAGGAGGAGGACAGCCCTTCTGGAGGTGTGTGGAGAAAGAGGGCCTTTCCTGAGGATTTCCCAGGGGTCCTGAGCTGGTATGGCTTCCTGGGATCACTGCTGCGCTGTGTGCACCTGTCTAGGGTTCCTATGGGACTTGGTCCACATGGTTCTCATTCATTCACCTCTGACTTACTGCACAAGCTCTGCAGAGTACTAGTGGGCTTCATGCTGGCACTGGTTCATGGGGCAGGATCTGATTTCAAACTTAGTTTCAGAAAAGTACATTGCAAAGTTGGAGGGTGGATGGCATGGTTCTATGAGGCATGCCGGATCCAGGTATTACCCAGGGTGCAGAGCCCAGTAAAGCACTGGCTAGCAGCACAGGAGGAATGAGAAAAACTGTCCACGGGAAGCACCTCCCCTTTTAAGTTTATTTAATTCTTTATTGTTATTACAAAGGTTATGGACAGGTAGTGAACTAATTTCTTTGTGAGCAATGTCCCCCCTTCCCTTTCTCTCTCCCAGCTGTTCCCTCCCATACCCTCCCTCCCCAAGCTGTTAGTATTGAGATCTGCTGCAAGCACCTTAACCCACAGTGACTGGAGCAAGGAAGTAATGGAGATGGGACCATGAAACTGTGAGATTGGTTTTGAGGTACTCTCGCCAACATCAGATGCCCAAAGGTCCCATTAACAAGGTCTCTATTGATTTGGGGACAGGGGATTATTTCAGAAAATAAAGTAGCAATTTTTTGAAGCTACAAATTGGAATGTGATACAATCATAGGATGAATGATTTCCTTATCTTAGGAAGCAGAGGCAAACGCAAACAATTACAATTTGTATAAACCTTTATCCAACTCCAAGGTCCAAGAAAGTTTGGGTTCTGATTAACTCACATTTAGGGTAGAATCTTGGGTCTCTGTAATGCTAGGAGAGACTGATCTTTCTGGGGCCACTCCCAGTTTTCTGAGAGTCAGAGCATGGCATTCCAGTTTTGTTGTTGTTGTTAGAGCTCACAGCTTGGCATACACAGATCACCACAGTATAATTATTTTCTACATAGTGTCTAGTGAGTCCCACCTTGTCCTCCCAAAGGCAGGTAAACAAGACAGAAAAGAAATACAGCAACAAAGAAAAAGAAAACCTCTTATTTCCATTTCCTGGAGTTCATTTCGTTAAATAGTATTTTATAGGATCAGATGCACATAGGCATTGAGTTTTTGTGTTCCTCCCCTAAGAGTCTCCTCCTTTGGTCTCACTGTGTGTGACTGCCAAGGTCATGTATAGTTTATCATGTCCCCATGTACTTTAGCTCTAGCTTCCACATTTGAGAAAACATGTACTGTTTGTCTCTGAGCGTGGCTTACCTCACTTAACATGACTTGTTCTAGATCCATCCATTTCCCTGAAAATGACATCGTATTATTCTTTCTAATGGCTGTGTAAAAGCCCATCTCGTAGGTACCACACTTACGGGAAGCCCCTTTGTGGGTACTTGTAAAAGTTTTCTGTCCTCACTTCTTTGAAGCCAAGTGAGAGTGGGCAGAGAGGCTGCCATCTCCCTAGTGACCAGCATCCAAATGTTCGCAGGTCATTTTCCTGGCCACCTTCCAGACCTGCCCACTTTATCATCCCCTTCCCAGAATCTGGGGGAAGGGGATGCATATGGTGTCCCCATGGCACTGGGGACCTGAGTCTCACTTCTCTTTGCTTGGGACACATAGCAATGCTCTCCCTGAGGCTGCCCTGAGGATGTGCCCTAGACTGTCCGGATCATATCCCACCTGGGGAACTGCCAGCCCTGCCCTTCCTGACTTGAAGGACAAACTGGCATGTCAGCATGGGATGCCAAGCAGGAGTTTGTGCAGATATGTACCAGTGTGCTTGAGGGCCAGGAAAGGACTGGCTGTGGGCTTGGTCAGTGGTACCTGTGCCACCAGTGTCTGACCCTCTCCTAGGAAGGGCTTGTTCAGAAACAGCCTGGCTCTTAGAATCTTGGGCAGGACTGCATGCCAGCACTTATGAGATGGGCAGGACCACCAGGACCCTCACTGGTGGGGATGATGCTGTCCTGGCCTTGTCATGGGCTAAAGTTGGCCAAGGTGAGGTCTGTGTGGGGCTGTTTTCCCCATACAGTGCCAGCTGTGTGGATTTTACTTAGCATTTGTTCCCTATTTTTGCTACTTATGCACACATAATTTCCACACATCATAAGCAACTTTGGTCAGTTCCCATTTTAAAAACTGGTTTTAGGTTAACTTTAATGATACTTTCCTCCTGAAAAGAGCTAGCTGGGAAAGATGTCTCTTCTGTTTGCCGAGGGCCCTGCTGGTCTCTTCAACAGGGCAACTGTGGAAGGGACTTAGGCCTCTTGCATACCCCAATGGCAGGCTCAGGTTTCGGGAAGCTCTTTTCTTCAGCTAAACCTCATGCGTTTCCTGTACTTCCAAAACCGTCCAAGCAGGAAGTACTAAACCTCAGAAGGCAAAAATAGCTGAGACTCTCCCGACCGCTGTGGTTCCAAGATACAGAACCACCCTGTCGATAAATGCCTCCATTATGGGTTTACTGTGTCTTGTCATTTTAAATCTGACCTAAGCCTACTTCATGACCCAAAGAACTAAAGTTATATAGTTAGGCTTTTCTTAGTTGGGCCAAGAGGTTCCAGTCTTCAAGCCACCTCACTCAAGTGTGGAGGGCGGCATTAACCACTCCAGCAATAAGACCCGGCTAGGAGGGTATGCAGCCAGCTCAGTGTGGTACTGTCTGAGCTTGAAGCCTACCACTCGTTACGGCAGGATCAGTTAAAACCCTCAATTCACCCTGAAGGCACATACATAACATGAGGGCTGCCCTCATGTTCCACTGGCTCCCCAGGTAAGGGATCCCCAGCAGCATGTCTCCCCCTTGTTGTGGTAGCAAGTGGCTCTTAGCAAGGACACATGTGCAGCCTTGTGGGGATGAGACCTGAGAATGAGCTGTGAGATGCAGAGGGAAGGACATCCAGGTGGTACCCTAGGCAAAGACCGAAACATGTTTTCTTTGTACATATATATATGTTATGTATCACGTATGTATAAATCATATATATGTATATGTCATAAACGTACATATGACATATGTTTGCAATAGTATCTAAAGTAGGTAAAACTGTGTGGGCCCAAGTCCTCCATCATGAGGTTTGCATTAACTCTAGGTAGTATAAACTGAAATGAACAGGAAGGCCTGTCCATAGAGGAGACTGCTTGGTAGGGAAAAATCCCACACATCTAGAAAACAGTAAAGAGCTCAAAGTATAAATCATTTTTCCTTTTGGCCCAAATACCTGGTATATCCTTTTTCTCTTCTTTAGGTCTCCCTGCCCCTCCCCTGCCTATGTTCCCAAGATAGCCCAGTGGACCCCAGTGGAAACTGTGTCCAGGTCACTCGTTGGCAGTTGGGCTCTGACTAATCAGCACCTGTGCCTGAGACCCAGGAGCTGTGGATTTAAGATATTCTGTACTAAAACTAGGCAAGTTCCAGGTCAACCTGGATCAGCTGGTGAACAGGTTCCCTAGGAGTTCTGCCTCTGATCTGCCTGAGTTCACCAGGCTGGCAGGGAGTTTATCTACCCTGGTCACAGAGAAGAGAGTAGAGCACCAAAGGAGTGGCAGAGTAGAGACATCAGGATCCCCCACCACGTCAGGATCCTTCACGTCAGGATCCACCGGACCACATCAGGATCTCCCCCATCACATCAGGATCCCCACCACCACGTCAGGATCCTTCATGTCAGGATCTCCCCCACTTCGTCAGGATCTCCCCCACCACATAAGGATCCCCCCCACCATGTCAGGATCCCCTCTACCATGTCAGGATCCCCCTCACCGCATCAGGATCCCCCCACACACACTACGTCAGGATCCTTCATGTCAGGATCCCCCCACCATGTCAGGATCTCCCCCAGTACGTCAGGATCCCCTCCACCACGTCAGGATCTCCCCCACCATGTCAGGATCCCCACACCACGTCAGGATCTCCCCCACCATGTCAGGATCCCCCCACCACGTCAGGATCTCCCCCACTATGTCAGGATCCCCACCACCATGTCAGGATCCTTTATGTCAGGATCCCCCCACCACATCAGGATCCCCCCCCACCACATCAGGATCCCACCATCACGTCAGGTTCCCCCCACCATGTCAGGATCCCCCCCACCACATCAGGATCCCCCCCACTACATCAAGATCCCCTCCACCACATCAGGATCTCCCCCACCACGTCAGGATCCCCCACCACCATGTCAGGATCCCCCCCTCCACATCAGGATTCCCCCATCACATCAGCTTCCCCCCACCACATCAGGATCTCCCCCACCACATCAGGATCCCCACCACCACGTCAGGATCTCCCCCACCACGTCAGGATCCCCCTCTCCACATCAGGATCCCCCCATCACGTTAGCTTTCTCCCACCACATAAGGATCTCCCCCATCACGTCAGGATCCCCCCCCACCACGTCAGGATCCCCACCACCACGTCAGGATCTCCCCCACCACGTCAGGATTCCCACCACCACGTCAGGATCCCCCCACCATGTCAGAATCCCCCCATCACGTCAGGTTCCCCCCACCATGTCAGGATCCCCACCACCATGTCAGGATCTCCCCCACCACATCAGGATCCCCCACCCCTCCCACCATGTCAGCACATTCAATGTCTTGTCAACCTTCCCACAACTCAGGTGACCAGAAGACCTGACAAGTGCATCCTCCAGCACCCCGGGTTAGGATGCTATCCCAGAATGACTCCCAGATATGAGTCCTATGCCAGACTTGGCCCAGAAACATGATCTGGAGGGTCCATCAGCTAAATTCCCCTCAGACACTTTCCACCAGTGGTCTGTACTGTCATTTGTTGTGCTGAAGTTGGCACGTGGAGGGTGGGTTCTAAGTGAAACCCTTCATTTGTCTATGGGCTCCATGCTGTCGGTCTCCCCAGATCTCTGACTCACCAGTATACTAAAACCTGCGTCCTAGTAACAAGAAACCCTAACATTCCTGGGCACTAATATGGCGTTTATAGCAATTCCTCCAATTTTATTTTACACATCCATGGTTTTGACCAGTGTTTACAATTTTTTCTTTTTTTTTTCCAGTCCTGGGGCTTGATGAACTAACTCAGGGCCTGGGCACTATCTCTGAGCTTCTTTTTGCTCAAGGCTAGCACTCTTACCACTTGAGTCACAGCACCATGTCTGGCTTTTTGTTTGTATGGTGCCGAGAAATAGAATCCAGGGCTTTATGAATGCTAGGCAAGCACTCTACCACTCAAGCACTCTCTACCACTGGCCACACTCCCAGACACAGTTGGCAATTTTTGTTAAGGAAAACTGCCAACTTGTCCCTCAACTAATCTATCGTAAATTGTGTTATGGTTTGGGTGTGTCCCATGGAACACATGTGTTGGAAACGGGTCCCCAAAGCGATTCATAGGTTGATGCTATTTGGAGATGGGATCTCTGGGAGTAATTAGGGTTATATGAGCTAATAAGAGTGGGGCCCTCAGGATGTCATCAGTAGATGTATAAGCAGCAGAAACTGGCTGTGGTGCCATGTGTTTGTAGTGCCAGTTACCTAAGCAGCTGAAGTAGCCTAGGTGTTCAAGTCCTACCTGGGCAACATGAGATCCCATCTCAGAAGGAAGAAACAAATTGAGATGAAGAGGAAAGAAGAACAACAACAAAAAGTACAAAGAGAAAAAGGATCTCTAGTCAACAGCATAACTTTGCATGTGATACTTTCCAGATCATAACCTGGCAGTGAGAGGCCTTATCAGATGCTGGTGCCAGGCCCTCAGATTTCCTAGCCTCCAGAACCATGTGCTAAATAAACTTCTGTATACATCATTCAAGCTGTAGTGTGTTCAGTTGTAGCCATAGAAAAGAGAGACAGGTAGACAGAACCAAACTGAAATCTGTTAGTGGTTGATTGCAATCTTGTGGTCTGCTGAATGGCTGGTGGAAACACAGATCTTAAAGCTGAGACAGACTGCCAGGAGCCACAGTGTTTAGGGACAGACATTCCCTTCTTCCAGTCTGTAGAGCTGCCTATTACTTACTACTGACTATTCTAATGTGCCCTCATGCACAGTGCCATGCATATTCTGAGATATCTTCATAGCTGAGTAGTGTGTACACACACACGTGAGTGCATGTGTACATGGGTGCACCAGACCTCGGTTTGAACTCAGGGCTCAGGTACTGTCCTTGGGCTGTGGCTGCTTCTTCCTCCTCTTCTTCCTCCTCCTCCTCCTCTTCTTCTACTTCTTCTCCTTCTTCTTTTTCCTCTTCTTCCTCTACCTCCTCTTCCTCTTCCTTCTCCTTCTTCTCTTTTTTTTGTGGGTCATGGGGCTTAAACTCTGGGCCTGGGCACTATCCCTGAGCTCTTCAGCTCAAGGCTACCGCTACAGCCCCACTTCCTGTTTTCTAGTGATTAATTAGAGACACGAGTCTCAGGTTCTTTAGTGCCCAGGCTGGCTTTGAACCTTGATCCTCAGATCTCAGCTTCCTGAGTAGCTAGGATGACAGGCGTGAGCCACTGTGCTCAGCCCTGGGCTTCTTTTTGCCCTAAACTAGTGATCTACCGTGAGTCATGAGCCACAGTTCCATTTCCGTTTTTTGTTGTTTTTTTTTAAGTTACCTTGATCTTATTTGTTTGGTTCCATTCATCCTTAAAGAATATAAAACATTTTGGGCTGGGAATTTGGCCCAGTGGTAGAGTGCTTGCCTAACATGCACGAAGACCTGTGTTCAATTCCTTTCTAACATTTCATAGAAAAGGTGGAAGTGGTACTGTGGCTCAAGTGGTAGAGCAATAGCCTTGAGGAAAGCCCAAGGACAGTGCTCAGGCCCTGAGTTCAGTCCCCAAGACTGGCCAAAAAAAAAAAAAAGAGAGAGAGAGATTATAAAACATTTAAAAATTTGCATTGAGTTCACCTGTTCAGGAGTGACAACCCCACAGTGCTGCTGTACACAATGTGAACAGTCATCAGAAAGGTCAAAGACAGCTTCAGCCTGGAAGCTTTGTCCCTTTGTCCAGGGAGAGAGGACAACCTATCCTGTTCCCAGTGTGGGTTACAGGAACGAACAACATGAGCCAGGAACCCATACCGTGTAGGACTCCCTGCTAGCCAGTGTCTGTCCAGCATAACCATAGGCGGCAGAGGCACTGACCCCCAGCCTCATGGGCCATGGGATTTTATAGGGTAAGATTCTCATATTTATCAATCCTACTGATCAAAATACCCAGGTAATTTAAACAAGATGTGGGCTGTATTTTTCCATACTCATAAATGTGAATCAAGTCTAAAAAAGCACTTTGGACATTTTGAGCTATTTGATAACACCCTTTTGTCTCTAACTGGATTTAAGCGTGGATACAGTCTTATTTTCTAGATTTGGTTATGCACATAGATTATCCTGACATCTGTTCCTTTGTTTCCAGCACCTATCTTGAGCTAGCCTAGTTAACATGTCACATGCCAGTAGAGCCTTCACAAACCTAATTATCCAGAATTTTAGGCACCAGGATCACGAGCTTCCTTGCACTAGGGAACTCTGCATCTTGTAGCCACAGACTGTGCTACTGGGGCCACAATGGCTTGAAAGTGAAGCTCTAGATGACCTTTCAGAGGTGAGGAGCTAGCCCACAACGTTAGCTTGAAGGTCTGTCTTCCAACCTGCTGTCTATGATGTGTGGTGGCTTCAGTATTCTGCCTTTCATCAGCAACCAGCTCACATGATCACTGGTTTCTGTCTGCCACAGGGACTTGGCAGTGCACAAAAAGACCTTGTCCCTGCCCCCACAGAGACAGTAGTTTAGCGACAGTGTTAGGGGGAACTGAGCAGGACTTCCTGCAGAAGGGACAAACAGGCAGTGGCTGGAGGGCAGGGTAAGAGGTGGCCTGAATCAACTCACAATTGGGCTGGGGTAGCCACACTACCTCTCTGTGGCAGGTTTCTGAGACAGCTATTATCAGAATGGGACTGGATTTAATTCAGTTTGGAAAGGCATCCCTGAAAACTGTAGGTACAGGGGAGAAAAGAAGCAGGAATACCCAGGGGAGGTTAGCCCAGCTGACACATGGTCTGAAATGACCATGCTGGAGAGGATGGTGTGAGACAGTGGGTGCACAGGTGTGAGCTGGTAATAGATGGGGGATTCTAGGGGAACTTCCTGGTATGGACACCAAGAGACCCCACCAATGCACAGAGAAGGTGGTTCAGGTGTGCAAGCTGACTCCAGCTCCACTGGTGGCTTGAGCCTAGGGGCAGAAGGGTTGGAAGTGTCTGAGATGAGTCCTCAGAACTGGGACCTAAGCATTCAGCAAGCACCACAGTAAACCCAAACCACGAGGATAAGACAGGGCCCTCTACAGATTTGTTCATTTAAGGTTTTGGAACACAAAGGAAGTGTTTCCACAAAGAGCCAAAATGTCCGTGGAGTTTTACCCTAGTCTGCAAAAATCAGTAAGCATACTGGGTTGACCATAGGCTATCCAGGTGACACAGATAGGCCTAGCAGGGGCTATTCCTCCCGAGAAAGCACAGTGCAGGTGACTGGTCAAGGGTCAGTTATAGCTGCTTGCATGGACCACCCTCATCCCAGCAGGTCCTGAGAGACTGTGCATACACAGGCTGGAAGCAAGGTCTTTCCCAACAAAAGTACCCCCACTGTCCTGTCTTTCATAGCAGCATCAGTGCCTCTGTGGGCACCCACTAGGACTCAGAGCTACTCTTTGGGTCATGCAGGGACTTGGGAGTGAGCCTTTAGCTCTTCATGTGCAGTCTCCAGCCTGACTTCCCCTCACCCTGCCACCATCCTGTGAGGATGCTCTGTGCTCCCAGAAATCCCTGTGGGAGAGCCCAACTTGCCACACATGGTCTTAACTGCAGTTCTTTGCCTCTAGCCTGTAGTGGTAACCACCGAGATAAAAAGTGCTTTTATTCACAGTGCAACATACAGGGCTTGAGGACATATAAAGCAGTTACGAGGGTCTCAGGGCGGTGCCACACCCCTTAAGTTAGACTCGAGCTCCCTCCATAGCCTGAGTTCTCCTGTTTGAGACAGACTCAGGCACACATACAGAGTTGTGTCCCAGTACTTGGGATGGACTCAGGCATTCAGCCTTCATCCCATTATGCACCTGCATAAACTCAGGTGCACAGCACAGAGCCCAATAATTCAGGATTTACACAGGATCACACAAGTACCCCAGATAGGATCAGGTTCACAACTAGTGCCATTGGTAGTACCACCCTGTCCTGAGGCTTGATTCAGCCTCACAGTCCAGAATCCCACAACTCAGACTTGACAGAGGCTCACAGGATACTAATCCACTACTCAGCATTTATTTAGGCTTATAGTGTAGTACCCCAGCATTCTGTATTAACTCAAGTTCACAGCCAATATTTTATAACTCTGCACAAACTCAGGCTCATATCACAGTATCCTGCTAGTGAAGATAAATTCAGATTTTTTTTTTTGCTCCAGTCCTTGGGCTTGAACTCAGGGCCCAAGAGCACTGTCTTTGGACTTTCTCGAGGCTAGAGCTCCACCGCTTAAGCCACAGTACCACTTCTGGCTTTTTTTATGTATGTGGTACCAAAGAATTGAACCCGGGTCTTCATGAGTGCTAGGCAAGTACTCTACCGTGAGGCCAAACGCCCGGCCCCAGACTCAGATTTTTTTCCTATGGACACTGACCTTAGTGGCTTACAACCTACAGCATGGAAATTGCTCTAGGCCATGGCTTCCTGGTGCAGGGATGAGGGGCCCACTGTTGGTGCTTCTGAGAGCACATGCTCAGGAATGTCTGATGGTCTAATATGATCAACCTTCGGCCTACCTGTAACTTGGTGAACAAGGTAGGTCGCTATGGTGTCCTACCAATCCGGTGGTCACATGTACACACTGAGAACAGTCTGAAAATGTGTAATATACTAATGATCACAGGACAGTAAGAGGCCAAGAAGGCCCCTAGCAAAACCAGAGAGGAGGGTAGAGGGTAGTGTGGGGCCCTGGCCCCACGGTTATATTTGCCTGACAGTAACAGCTAAGATGAGCAGCAGATGACCAGGTGATCACTGAATTCACTGATTTAACTCTCGCCAAGACACAAATGAGGCCTCCCTTTTGTGACAAGTGATGAGTGCTGATGTGGGTACAGTGGCTTTGCTGGGCCAGGGGCACTGGACAGGACAATGTGGAGCTGAGAGGCTAAGCCCCTGGCTTTATTCCTAAACAAGCTACTGTACAAAGGTGGTTTTTCCATGGGCCAGCACAGTTGCTGGACCAGGGAACATTTCAATAAACATGCATAGCATGCATGTTTGCATTCACAACTATGGTCACTGTAGTTGGGCCACAAGTCGTCTTAATTCTGAAACATCTGTCTTAGCCATTCTCTTTCTTCAGTGAGCTGAGAGTCAGCTGGGGAAGACCCTGTGTAGTCACCCTGAGAAGTCTTGCTAGGAATGGAGGCTGGGGATTTCTTACAGGTATAGCATTTGACAGCTAAATTAAGAGCTCCATTGCTTCTCTCTCCACGTCTGAGAAAATACAAGTTACCCCTGGTATTTCCAGCCTCTTGCCCCCATCCATGTTCTCAAATATGGATTGTTTTTAGCTCATTCCTCCACACATGAATGCTTTCAGACATACCATCTCATGCCAATAAGTTCCATAAAGTTGCTGCTACAACCAACATTAAGACATTTTCCTGTTCACATTTAGGATGACACTTCATTGAGCACCAAAGATTGCTCAGCCCCACCCTGTCCTAAGTCAACTGCACAGCCTGGCTCACTGGGATAAACCCAGTGCAGCCCTAACGTGACACACCATCCACCTAAACAGACTCAGGGAGCAGCCAGCTGTCACTTGGAACAACTTCCAATGCCCCTGGAAGTTGTTGTGCTTTTATCTTCTGCTTCCTTCTGTCCTGTATCAGGCTCTCCCAGATCATCCTGGCCACCCTCTGGGTCCTCACCCTGATTGTGGGGGTGGCCTCAGCTGACTAAACTGGCCAGAAAATAAGATACCTATGGATACTGCCACCCAAGGGGCAACCTAGCTACACAGCCATGACTTCCTGTCTCCCTACCAAGATGTACAATTTTCTGGGACTCTGGGGAAGGCCGTAGCTCTGGCCTCAATGGGGATACTGCCAGACAAGCCCACAGGCCCTGGCCTCTGCTCCTTTTACCCCTCCCTCTTTCCTCAGTCTTCTAGGACAGAAGCATTCCATGCACAAACCTCTGGCTTGGGCTCTGTTTTCTGGCCTGACGGGGAATCCAAGCCAAGACAAACACTCTACATGATGCTGATGCTCACATGAAATTCAAATGTCTGTTTCACTGTTAATTAAATGCTTCCTGCAACAGGAACCTCATCCCTTCCTGCCCAAGTGAGGGTGAGAGTCCAGGCTCTGGTTCTAGGTCAGTTGGGTTGTGTAGGGCTTTAATGATAATAGTATTTACAAAGTGCCTGGCATTTAGAAAAGTCTTAGTCAGTGGAGTCTCTTGTTCTTTTCAGAATTTTGGACAATGTAGGCAGGTGCTGCCTTGGGAAAGGTGCTGAGTGGCATCTTGACCCTTACAGAGCCCACACAGAGCTGCCCCATTCTTCTATCATGAGACAAAATTTCAGGGATCTGCAGAATGTCACCATCTCCAGTCCAAGCTGTAACTCACAGCTTCCTGCCCACACCCCAGGAACTCCTGCCACATGCCCAAACCACTGCCTGTGGCTTCCAGCAGCTCTGTGTGGGAGGGCCCCTCCCACAGATGCTACCTCCTCAGAGGTCATGACCCAAGCAGAATCAGAGTTGGCTACCACAATGGCTGTGCAGAGGAATGAGATGGGCTGGTGCGCTCCCAATAGGATCTGTACCTCTGAGCCGAAGTAATCCAAAAAGAAGTACTCCAAAAAGAATGGCTGAGGTAGGGACAACGTTCAAGGGATAAATGGAAACCATTTGGAGGGAAGGGGATAAAGTCACATCTACTACCTGGGCTTTCCTGAGGTGCTATTCCAACTCTCACCTTCTCTGATGGTCCAGCACTATGCTTGTGGCTGAAGGTGAGCAGCAAAGGGTTATACACACACACACGCACACACACACACACACACACACACACACACACACACACAAATAATACATACCCAAGGGGCTGACCCTAAGTCAGGCGCCTATCACTCAAGAATCACTTCTCTGAATGTGGTGTTCTGTTGTAGAAACTGCAATTCCCAGGACTAGATTTAAGGAACATATGCTCTGACAGAATTCATGGGATTACATCTACCCTGTGCCCATAGGCCTAAATCCAGAGTGAGTTACCACTACTATGTAAAACAGTAGGCTAGTGATAGAAGAGCCTGTCGTGTGCACCAGTGATTACTGGTATGTTCTCTGGATAAAGTGGTCCTGTCCCATGTTCAGAGTTTCCTATGGTCCAAGCCTTCATTACCTCCGAGAAGTATCCATTGGCCAAAAGGCGGTGACAGTCAGGAAGGTGGTGTCAGAGTTCTGCTGAGACTTGTCCTGTTTGGAAACTGGAGGACACTTTAAGTTTTGGAGCTTAGACTGTCATGAGAATCCATATGGCTCTCACTTTAAAGCCCGAACTCACTTTCTGATGACATTGTATATGTCAGGCTTTCACTCCCAGCCTAGGAATGCCATACTCATCACAGACCTTCAGCCAGTCTTTGCCTCCTGTACCAACATCACAGGGAATTTTGTGTAGTTCTTAAAAGTTAGACACATAGTGTCTTAGTCCATTAGGGTTGCTATAGCAAAATACTTTAGTCTGGACAATTTATAAACAGAATTTAGCTTCTCACAGTTTGGAGCCTGGGAGTTCCAGATTTGGACACAACAGATTCAGTGTCTGGGGCATGTACCTTCCTTGCAGATGGTACTTCCTACATGTCCTCACATAAAAGACAGAAGAGGCTCCTGCATGCCTTACATGGATCTTATATTCTAAACTCTACATTGATGCTACAGCCTAAGCACCTCCTAACACCTCGTGAGCCCCAGCCTCAGGTTCCAATACATGGGTTTGGGGTTGTGATGTTCAGAGGCCAGTGTTGGTCCTCCCTACCATGGGCCCTGGGCAGATGGCACTGAGTCCTCTGAATATCGCTTTATTTGCCAGTATTTGCACAAATAGCAATTAAAAATTAACCAACATATACCCAAAGCTTCTGGAGTTTTGTCACTACCCTTCAAGTATCTATGAGACTGTTCTTTATCACCACCCTTCTTTTCTGACTTAAGACCCCACATTAGTCCTAATTTTAAGAGAACTTGTGGAAGAGATGCTTATGGACGTTCTCATTATGACTCCATCACTAGGTTTTATTCCATTCGTTACTTATTTATTTTTGCTAGTAGTGATCCTATTTAAGTTTTCTTTGAAGCTAGGACAGAAAACCCCCCAAAATGTGCCCGGCTGTTGGTCAGGTGGAGTCTCATGAACTTTCTGCTCAGGGTGGCATAGCACAGAGCCCCACCTCCTGAGTGGCTAGCGGCTCTCCGAGGACTACGCGGAGAGGCAAGTGCTAAACGGAGGGGCAAACTGTCACAGTCAGCCGGGGGAGATGTACCTAAAACAGTCGTCCTGGAGTAGTTCAAGGAAGCTGCAGGTGCGGAGCCTTGGCGAGGGGGCTTCTCCTGCGGGGCGCGCCCGCCCGCCGCCCGAGGTCCTCCGCAGCCCGGCACTCCCGGTCTCGAAGCTCCGGAAGAGCAGTGACCCCGAGGTCTCTTCAAGCTAGCTGCTTGTTCTCAGAATTCCCACTCTCACTAGACAGGCCTTCCTGTCCCGGGCCGGGCTCATTTCGGAGCCGCGGCCACCGGGCGTCTCCGGGGCTCCCGGAGGGGGAACGCGCACCGGAAGCGCCGGGCCCCGCCCACCGGGCCCCGCCCACCGTGGCCCGCCCACTTCGCTGCCAGAGCCACGCCTCTCGCGGCGGCTTGAGCGGCGGCGGCCTGACGTCATTTCTGCGCCTACAGGACGCGGTCCTGCCCCGCCTCTCACGTCCAATCAGCAAATCGGAAGCGGCCTGGTTTCGGCCCGCCTCTCGACGCCGCTGCGCACGCGCAGGGAGGCGAGGCTGGCAGGGTGAGGCGGACGCAGGCGGAGCCGGTGTGTGAGTTCGGCCATGCTTCGCGCGGCGCACGGCGCTGCGCCGGTGCCTCAGGCCGTGGTGGTAGGTGCGGCGGAGGGCGCAGAGCCGTCCTTCTCGTTCCCGCGTTTCCTCCGGCGCGTGCGTGCTCTCCCGGGACGCGGCCCCGCCCGGGTCTTCCCGGCGGGGCGGGAGCGCGTGAGGCTCGGGTCCGTCGCCCGACCGCCCACGACCCCCGACGCGCGCCGAGGACCCGGGCGGCGGGCGGCGGGCGGCGGGCGGCGGCGGCGGCGGCGGCCTCCGCGCCCGTGCCGTGTCCCGCGGCCGGCCCCGCGCCGCCGACCTGCCCCCCGGGACGCCCGCCGGCCCCCGGCCCGCAGGCTCGGCCTTCGGGTGGTCTGCATTTGTCGTACCAAGTATTCGACCTGTCTGACAAGTTTACATCGTACCAGAAGAAACATTAAGAAAAGCCAGTTGTTTTCTCTCGTTAAAAAATAAGTCTCCACGTGTAAATCGGTTGGGAGACCACAACCAAGTGCAAGACAGAACTCTGGTTACTGTGATTTGGGGGGGGGGGTTAGGGAATTTGTAATGGTCTTGACATAGTGTGTCTTCACAGATGTGTGGACTTTTTATACCTGTATCAGGTTTTTGTTTTGTTTTTGCCCGGGGCTCGAACTCAGGGCCTGAGCACTGTCCTTTGGCTTTCTCAAGGCTGGAGCTTTGCCACTTGAACCACAGCACCACTTCCGGCTTTTTTTCTTTACGTAATGTACCGAGGAATCAAACCCTGGTCTTCAGTCATGCTAGGCAAACACTCTTACCACCAGTCCAAACTCCAGGCCCTGTATCAGGTTTTAGTAATTTAAACGTCCTGTCTAGATGACACATAGGTATTATCTACAGAGATCTAGACCCACAGAGGCATTGTCTGTATTATATTGCAACACGTATATTCATATTTGTATACACTCATCTTCTTTGCTTATGTTCCAAGAAATCCCATTGGCTTTCTTAGTAATTTGTCCATTTTTCTTCATCAGGACATTAATGCAGAAATGAGTACAAACTATTTTTGTGTGTGTGTGTGTGGGGGGGAGATCATGGGCTTGAACTTGGCCTGGGCACTGTCCCTGAGCTCTTCAGCCCAAGACTACCACCCTATCCCTGGGCCTGGGCATTGTCCCTGAGCTGTTCTGCTCAAGGCTATCACCCTACCCTTGAGCCAAACCCCACTTCCCATTTTCTAGAGGTTAATTTCTTTTGCCTTTAACCTTGGTCCTCAGATCTCAGCCTCCTGAGTAGCTAGGATTACAGGCATGAGCCACCACACCTGTTGGACAAACTAACATCTGTGGCTGTTCTTTCTTGTGATTATTATAAAAATTAGTGGAATTTTTTTCTCTTTTTTTTTTTTGCCAGCTCAGTGCCTGGGCACTGTCCTTGGACACTTTTTGCCCAAGGCTGCCACATGAACCATAACGTCACTTGGGGCTTTTTCTGTGTGGTTCCGAGAACTCAAACCCAGGGCTTCAGGCATGCTAGGCAAGCACTCTATTGCTAGGTGACATTCCCTGCTCCATTAGTACAATTCTTGAAATAGTTGTTTTGGCGATGGTCAGGTTTCACTGGTTTTATTCCATGCCACCTTTTAGATGTTTTTGGCTTTTTAGGGCTTGTGAAAAAGTCACAAGTTTCAGGGAAACCTAAAACACGATAAATGTTATAGAACAAAGGAATGTCAAGAACCTGGATGGAAGAAATAGACATTTTTTTCAGGGAGTGCCTTGTTCAGGAAGCCTCTGTCTTAGGTCAGGCCTTGCTCTGAGGAAAGGAGCATGATAAGGCCAGCAAAGGTCCATTAAAGCATGGGAAGGGAATTTAGTTCCCATATTTGCTTGCTGACTCATTTCTCTGCATTGCAGTCTATTATTCTCCCAGTCCACAATGCTGAAAAGTGGTTAGATGAATGCTTGAAGTCTGTTTTGCAGCAAGACTTTGAAGGTGGTATGGAGCTCTCCATTTTTGATGATGCCAGTAAGGTATTTGTACATCTCCTATTGGGTGGTTTAGCCTTCCTTACAAATTGGGTTTCAGGGAAGTTTCCTGATCTGCAATGTTCACTTCCAGGACAAGTCTATGACTGTCATTGAGAAATGGAAAGTGAAGCTGGAAGGTTCTGGCATCCCTGTGGTCATGGGAGGCCATACTTCTCCCTCTCCTAAAGGAGGTGAGTAACAGGCTTAGGTTATTAAACTGCAGTTTAGCTGGGCATGGTGGCTCACACCTGTAATACTAGCTATTTGGGATCCAGAGATCAGGCACAAAAATCTCAAGACTATCTTAACTAATGGCTAGATACAGTAGCACACAGCTGCTACCCAGGCACAATGACTAAGCACAGTAGTATGTGCATGTCATTCCAGTGACAAAGAAAAGCACATATATGAGGATTACAGTCTAGGCCAGCTAAGCATAAAATGAGACTGTATCTTGAAGATAATCACCAAAAAGGACTGATGAAATGACTCCAAGAGTGCTTGCTTAGCAAGTGTAATGACCTGAGTTCAAACCCCGGTACTGCACATGATGACGATGATGACAGCCTTAGTTCATGGTTTATTATCAACTTATAAACTTATATAGTTTAATGCTGTTCAAATTCTGGTGAAAAACACCCTACTGATCATTGGGTCTGCCACCTATTGGAACCAATTGGACCTTGGTGTCTTATTCTTCAGTGTAAGGATTTGATGCTGTGATGTGAATGTTTATGTCCTTACCCCACTTCAGATATTGGAACCTAAACCCATTTAGTCGTTGAAGGAGGGGCAGCCTTTGAAAGGTGATGAGGTAATGGGGGAGGAGCCTGAGGAATGGGCCCCAGAGGGTCCTTAGTCCACCTGTGTGAGAACAGTGGTCCTTGTGAGGCATTAAGTTTGCTGAGATCAGGATCTTGAACTTACAGCTTCCTGAACTGTGAAAGAGAAATTTCTATTGTTTATAAGCAATGCAATAGGTGACAGTCTTTTGCAGCACACAAATAATACCAGTCTGAGGTATCCATTGATCTTTTTCATGTCTCTACAGATTTGTCTATTATGGGCATTTCTGATCAGTGTAATTTCAATAAATGCTCTTTCGTAACTGGCCTCTTTCATTAGGCACAGTGTTATATAGGTTCACGTGTGTTGTAACATGTATTAGTACTGTAAGGCTTGTGGAAAGGAAACTCCACGCAGTTTAAGAGGCGAAGGTTTATTGAGAGAGAGAAAGAGAGAACACAGACCTACAGCCACACAAGATGGAGTCAGGGAAGAAAGAGAGAGAGACTTATGGCCGGAAGTGAGACATTATATAGGAGGGGGACAAACGGAAGCGGATGTGACCTCAGAGGAGGAGGAAATACTTCAGACTGGGGGACCTCCCACTGGGAGACATGACAGTTGCCAGGGTTACAGTCTGGGCTGGGATTTCCAGGGTGCACAGAATGCCAAGGGAAGGAATCATTTCTCCCAGGCAGACCTAACAAGTACTTTAGTCTTTTGTGTGGAAGAATAATAACAATTCAGTTGCAAGGATAGTTTCCTACCAATAGTTTTAGCTTTTCTATATCCACTTGCAGTAACTACAACTTTTTTCCTCCTGGTGCTGGTCCTGGGGCCTGGGCGACAGTAACTTTTAAAAAATAGAAATATTGCCAGCCGCTGATGGCTGACTTCTGTAATCCTCACTGCTCAGGGGCTAACATCTGAGGATCACTTTTTGAAGCCAGCTGGGGGAGGAAAGTCCATGAGATTTTTTTTTTTCTTTCTTTCTTTTTTTTTTTTTTGCTAGTCCTGGGGCATGGACTCAGGGCCTGGGTACTGTCCTTGGACAATTTTTGCTCAAGGCTAGTGCTCTGCCACTTGAGCCACAATTCCACTTTTGGCTTTTCCTGTGTATATGGTACTGGGGAATTGAACCCAGGGCTTCATGCATGCTAGGCGAGCTCTACCACTAAGCCACAATCCTGGCCTCCATGAGATTCTTATCTCCAATTATCCAGCAGAAATTAAGCCAGAAGTGGAGCTATGGCTCAAATGGTAGAGTGCTAGTCATCAGCAAAAATGCTCAGTGACAGCAACTAGACCCTGAGTTCAAGTCCCACAATGGATGTGCACATATACCACACACACACACACACACACACACACACACACACACACACACACAAACACACAAACACACAAAGTTATTGTAGCCATCTACTGGATGTGAAGTATCTCATTGTGATTTTGATTTACATTTCTTAAGAAATAATGGATATTGATCATCTTTTATGTAGTTGTTACCCCCTTATCTTTGCAGAAATGTTAATGTCTGCCCTTTATTTAAATGGGTTGTCTCATTATTGTTGTTATAGTTCCTTATGCATTCTGAATACTAGAGTTAGATATGTAATTTGTGCATATTTTCTCCCATTCTTTATTTTTTTGTCTCAGTAATTTTTGTCTCCAAGTTTTTGACCCTAGCACAACTGTCTACCTCTCTTTTTATGATAAGGGCATGGAATATCTTTCCTACCCTCTTGCTTTTGCCTTGTTTAGGCCCTTCTATCTAAAGAGGATTGCCTCTAGACAGTGGGTCTAGATGGTTCCTTTTGACCATCTTTACCTTTTTTTTTTCTTTTGGCCAGTCCTGGGCTTGAGCTCAGGGCCTGAGCATTCTCCTTGGACTTTCTCAAGGCTAGTGCTCTACCACTTGAGACTCAGTACCACTTCTGGCTTTCTTCTATGGATGTGGTTCCGAGGAATCGAACCCAGGTCTTTGTGCATGCTAGGCAAGCACTCTACCACTAGGCCAAATTCCTGGCCCCCATCTTTACCTTTTAATAAGAGAGTTTAATCCATTTGTGATTAATGGATTGCCAATACTTATAAGAAAGGGTTGTTACGACCATTTTGTTACTTGTTGTCTAAATGTCATGTATCTTTTGGGTTCCTCAATTCAGTCTTTTTTAAAGCGATTAATTGCTAGTGTGGACCATACCTGGTATGTGTTATTTTGTTAGCAATTACTGTGGAAATTATCATAAGCATCTTAAATTTATCATCATCTAAATTAGCTGGTTTTAATCTGAGTTCAACCAGATTAGCTTTAGTTCAGATTATTGTTCTCACAAATTACATCTTTGGAGTATGTCCATCAATGTAAGTTTATATGTTGTGTGTATTGACACACCTTGTAATTGTTATTTTATAATTTCTCTCTTCTTTACATAACAAGCAATAAACAAAAAATTATATATAGGTTAGATAGAGTGACTCATGTGTATAATCATAGTAATTCAAGAGACTAAGAATGTGAGGATCAAGGATCCAGGCTAGCCCAGGCAAAAACTTAGTAAGATGTCATGTTGGCAAATAAGCTGGCATTATGTACCTGTTAACCTTTAAGCCCTGGGAAAAAAACTTTGAGACCCTATCTGGAAACAAAACGAAATTCAAACCCTAGTCTGTTAAGATCTTCCTCAGCTATTTTTATCTGGGACTCATAATTTCTTTCTTTCTTTCTTTTTTTTCTTTCTTTCTTTCTTTCTTTCTTTCTTTCTTTCTTTCTTTCTTTCTTTCTTTCTTTCTTTCTTTCGTGTGTGTGTGTGTGTGTGTGGTTTTTTGGTTGGTTGTGGGGCTTGAATTCTGGGCCTGGGCACTGTCCCTGAGCTCTTCAGCTCAAGGCTACTGCCCTACCCCTTGAGCTACAATCCCATTTCCGGTTTTCTGGTGGTTAATTGGAGATAGGAGTCTCACGGACTTTAGTGCCCAGGCTGGCTTTGAACCAGGATCCTCAGATCTTAGCCTCCTGAATATTAGTGGCCAGGAGTTTGTCTAGTGGTAGAGTGCTTGCCTAGCATGCACGAAGACCCAAGTTCAATTCCTCAGTACTACATACATAGAAAAAGGCGGAAGTGTACTATGGCTCAAGTGGTAGAGCTGTAGCCTTGAGCAAAGCCTATGGTCATTGTTCAGGCCCTCAGTTCAGGCCCCAAGACTGACCCCCCCCCCCCCAGAAAAAAAGACTATTAAAGAATGTTTAGACTAGTTTCACAAAACCAATTTGTTTCACACATTTTAGAAGTTGAAAAAGATTTTTATTTTTGCCAGTCCTGGGGCTTGAACTCTGGGCCTGGGCATTGTCCCTGTGCGCTTCAGCTCAAGGCTATCACCCTACCCCTTGAGCCACAAGGCCAATTCCTTTTTTTTTTTCCTACATACTTGTACCCACGCCCCCCCCCCCCCCTTTTTTTTGGCCAGTCCTGGACTTGAGCTCAGGGCATGAACCCTTTCCTTGGACTTTCTCAAGGCTAGAGCTCTGCAGCACCATTTCTGGCTATTTCTATGTATGTGGTACTGAGTAATTGAACCCAGGTCTTCGTGCATGCTAGGTAAGCACTCTACCACTAGGCCAAACTCCCAGCCCCACATCTCTACTTCTGACACTTTTGGGTGTTTAATGAAGATAAGAGTTTCATAGACTTCCTATTCAGGCCAGCTTCAAACCAAGATCTTCATATCTTAGCCTCCTTTGTGCTAGGATTACAGGCATAAGCTACCAGCCCTGACTTAACCTTGCTATCTGAGGCAAATTTTACTCCCATGGCATCATGAAAAATGACAGAGTATCAACAGTTACTAAGGCTGAACAGTCAGTGTGCTCAGAGAATAAAGTTGAGACCTAGCCAAGATTGTTGCTTCTGAGGAGCATCAAAGCCACCCAGTCAAATCACCAAGAAGGTAGACAAGTAAATATCAGTAATAAGACCAGCAGTAGCAGACATGCTGTGACAAACTGCCTAAAATGCCAGTAACCAACACAAACTAGTAGACATACAAAGAAACATGAAAACATAGCCTACTCTAGACAGATGGCAGAGCAACCAGTCAACAAATTCATGACAGGCTCATAGTACCATTCAGGGTCAAGAGTTTGGCCTGGTGGTAGAGTGGTAGAGTCTGACATTCTTTAGTGCCTGGGCTAGCTTTGAACTGTGATCCTCAGATCTCAGCCTCTTGAGTAGCTAGGTTTACAGGCGTGCGCCACCGTGCCTGGCTCCTATAATATATTTTCCTAAACAGGACACATTATATTAACTAGCACCGATAGCATAGATTCAGTTTCTATTTCCAAGAGTGCTAGGTTATTAAAAATTCATAATTTTACTCTTGCTAGAGTAAAAATGCAGCATAGCCCATCATTCCTCTCCAGGAATGGGGAATGTGAGCATGTCCGTGGAACTGAGTTTCCTAGGAACACAGTTGTTGCTTCATGAATCCTCATCAGTACCCCATTTTTGGCTAAATACCCCTCTAAAGTCCCTGCCATGGGCACTGAAGCTGAGCTTTTGTATATCAAACTGCATATTGTTTCCATTGATAACCTGACAGGGTGACGTTGAACCTCCTCAGCCCAGAGGTCAGTTCTGCAGGAGGCTTGTGCTGGCCTTCCTAAACACATGGCTGCCTTGAAGAACTAGATGCTCTACAGTGGTCTATTCTGCATGGTTACATTTTACATTTACTTCAGTTCCAACACAGTGTCTTTCTGAATCTCCATTTGTAGTGATTTTTACCCACTAAGCCTTTCATACTTTATTTTATTTGTTTATTTTTTTACTAGTTCTGGAGCTTGAACTCGGGGTCTGAGCACTGTCCTTGGGCTTTCCTCAAAGCTAGCGCTCCACCACTTGAGTCACAGCACCACTCCCAGCTTTTTCTGTGTATGTGATACCGAGGAATTGAACCCAGGGCTTCAAGCATGCAGCACTCTACTACTAGGTCATGCTCCTGGCCCCCATACTTTTTTTTTTTTTGGTGGGTCGTGGGGCTTGAACTTGGCCTGGGTTTTGTCCCTGAGCTCTTCAGCTCAAGGCTACCATCCTATCCTTGAGCCAAGCCCCACTTCCCAATTTCTAGAGGTTAATTGGAGATAAGAGTCTCAGGTCCTTTTGTGCCCTGGCTGGCTTTGAACCTTGATCCTCAGATCTCAGCTTCCTCAGTAGCTAAGATTACAAGCGTAAGCCAGGGTGCCTGGCTACTTTTTTTTTTTTTTAAAGCACCATTTGTTAGTCAATAATACTAGATCAGTGCTTTACTCTGTTTAGCTCAGCTATAAGTATTATTGCAGGCAAGGATTTTTTTTAAAGCTTTTTAATAAAATAGAAAATCCATCCATGCTCATATACCTGGGTTATTATTCATGAACTAAATATGTCATTCACCCAACATCCTGATAGAAATGCACTACTGGTCCCCAGTGCCCCAGACCTCTAGTCCTTTCCTCACCTTCCTAAGCACGGAACTCTGGCTTTTCTGGGCTCCATGATTTGGGGATGAAGCTTCTGCATCTTTAGGGCTATTGTACTTCACTGGAAACTGGTGTGAGATTCACCCACATTGCTGTTTATACTCAGTGTTGACTATCTCATTTCTTCAGACTAAATTCGGCAGCCAGCTCTACCTTCAGGTTCTTAGGAAGGGCACCACTCTGTGACAACTGAGCTCAGGCAAAGTTCTGCTGGGTCTATACCAGGCAATTTATGTTGAGCATACTCAGGTGACACAGGAGCTGAGCGTACTCATACTCAGGTACTGCTGACACCTGCAGAGACCTTGCACTTCACTACAGACATAACGCTTGGAGAGCTGCCCTCCAGGTTAGGAGTTTGTCAACTGGGCACACTGCAAGCTCTGTATAACTAGGTCCTGATTCACCAGCAAACTTGGGAACTCCTCCCAGGGCATATCACATTTGTTATAAGTTTGTAGCAGATGCTGGATATGCCCTTACTTGATGCCCTCATTTGAACAGATGGCTGCTATAAGGACGGCAGTCACCGAATGTGGACATTGTTTTTCATTTACTTTCCTTGAATTCCTTCTGAAAGCTGACTGGACTTTTCCATGTAGTGCAGAGTACCTCTAGTTCTCTTAGACTGTAAAGCACACTAAACTTGATACTGTTGAAAATTGAATTTTAAATTATTTTTTTTCTCTTTTTTTTTTCCCCTAACAGTTGGATATTCTAAAAATCAAGCAGTTGCACAGAGCTCAGGGACTTACCTCTGCTTTTTGGATTCAGTAAGTAATTTTGGTCGGTAACAACTATTATACATCTAGTGTGGTTCTTTTTTGTTTGTTTGTCTTGTTTTTGATCAGTTGTGGAACTTGAACTCTGGGCTTGGGCACTATCTCTGAGCTCTTCAGCTCAAGGCTAGTGCTCTACCACTTGAGCCACAGTGCCACCTCCTGTTTTCTGGCAGTTTCATGCCCAGGCTTGCTTTGAACTGTGATCCTCAGGTCTCAGCCTCCTGCGTAGCTAGGATTACAGACATGAGCCATCAGCACCCGGCTCTTCATGTGTTTCTTGTAAGTTATTTTAAAAGATATTATGCTCAGCCTTAGAAGTTAAGGTTAATGGGTAGTTACCACTTAATTGCCATAGCACTTACTAAATTAACAATGAATAAAATTGCATAAAACATAAGATTACACTGCAGAAAATATTACAAACAAAAGATAAGGTAAATATGATACTTAAAAGATTAATAGCCAGAAATGGAAATAGCTTTTCACAGTCGATAAGAAAACACAAACAGGGTTGGGAGTGTAGCCTAGTGGTACAGTGCTCACCTAGCGTGCATGAAGCCCTGGGTTCAATTCCTTGGTACCACATACTCAGAAAAAGCCAGAAGTGGTGCTGTGGCTCAAGTGGCAGGGCGCTAGCCTTGAGCAAAAAGTGTCCAAGGACAGTGTCCAAGCCCTGAGTTCAGACCCCAGGACTGGCAAAAAGAAGAACAAGAGGAAGAGGAAGAAGAGGAGGAGGAAAAAGAAGAAGAGGAGGAAGAGGAGGAGGAAGCAGCAGCAGCAGCAGCAGCAAACGCAGCTGGGCACCAGTAGCTCGTGCCTATAATCCTAGCTACTCAAGAGGCTGAGATCTGAGGATTGAAGTTTGAAGCCAGCCTGGGTAGAAAAGTCCATGCGACTTTTTTTTTTTTTTTTTTTACTGGTTATGAGGCCTGAACTGAGGGCCTGAGCACTGTCCTGAGCCTCTCTGTGCTCAAAGCTAGCTCCCTACCTCTTTAGCCACAGCATCACTTACAGCTTATTCTGTTTATGTGGTGCTGAGGAATCAAACCCAGGGCTTCATGCATGTAAGGCAAGCACTCTACCACTTAGCCACATTCCCAGTCCTTCCATGAGACTCTTATCTACAATTAATTACTAAAAAGCTAGACATGAAGCTGTGGCTCAGTTGATAGACACTCAGTTGGTAGTGTATACGCACACATGTACACACACACAACTAAGAGTGGATTCATAGGCTGAGGTCAGGAGTAGAGACTCAGGCAGCAACAAGTAGAGGGTCAAATCAAACTGAAGTTAAATTGTGAACATTTCATCTCATATTCGTGTAAACTAATAGGATTATTCAAAAAACAAAATTAATAAAGTACTTTGAAAATGTAGGTACTCAGTATTTCAGAAAGTATGCATTAATACCACATTAACAGTGTGGTTGTATATTTTGTTCAAGAACTTTAAAAATGCTATGGCACCTGACTCCTAATTTTACCTCTATGTATATTGAGGAAAGATTTATGCAAAGATTGCTCTAGGTTATTTGTTATGACAGAAAATTAGTAATAAATTGACATGTCTTCCAGCACATGCCGACAGAGTTCTGATGAAAGGATTATGTTGTGTTTACAGTAAATTCCTAGCAACAGGATACATGATTATAATGTGGATGAAGAATGTATGATTGCACATATGTCTGTCCCCAGCCATGGATCTATTTGTTTTTTTTTATGGATTTCTGTTTAGAGAGAAAAAGATTAGCTTTAAGAACCTTCATTTGTGCCTGCTGTCTCCTACCCAGATTTCTTGCATGTCAGAATCCTTCTCTGGGACTTCTGTGCTCTTGGGTCTCTTTTGTTTCAGTTTGTGCTGAGGCAAAATTAACTCACAGGAGAACCTCTTCTTATTTCATGCTTACTGAGCTCTGCCCCTTGATCACCAAAACCCCCTGCATAGGTCTTGAGGTATGTAAAGTCTGCAAACCTACCTGGAAAACCTGTGCATCAAACAGCTCTGCTGTCAAATCACAGCCCTAACATGCCACTCTTTCATTCTTCTTATTCTTTTCTTAGATCAAACACATCAGTTTCCTTTAGTTTTCTTCCATTGAATATCTAGCCTCCCTTTTGTTCTGTTAGCACCTTCTGACCCTCTGGGACTCATTTTTCATACACTATCTCTCTAATATTTCTATGAAAGATAGCCATACCCGCTATGAGTAAACATTTTGCTCTTTGTAAAATATTTGTTCTTTGCTGTTTATTCTTTTTCAGAAATTATTTTCTTGAACAGGACAAAGACAAAGCTTATCAAGGGCTTATGTGAGCCCCGAGAAGACTAAATGCCATAGGTGCTCAACTTTCTGAACATGTCTGCAATTAGGTGTACTGTATTTTCCTCTTGTTTTCATTTGTACCATAGTGAATTATTTTTGGCAATCCATAGATCTTGCCAAATGCCACTACTTTTGATTTTTTTTTTTTTTTTGGTCAGTCGTGGGGTTTGAACTCTGGGCATAGGTGCTGTCCCTGAGTTCTTCAGCTCAAAGCTAATACTCTTACTACTTTGAGCCACAGCAACACTTCTGCTTTTCTGGTGGTTAACTGGGGATAAGAGTCTCACAGACGTTAGTGACCAGGCTGGCTTTGAACTGTGATCCTCAGATCTTAGCCTCCTAAGTAGCTAGGATTACAGGTGTGAGCCACTCACGCCCAACTATTAAACTTGATTTTCTTTTTTTAAAGGATTAATGACCCAGGCAGTAGTGAGCTTTGAAATATTTTTATTTTTTCAGAGTGTTTTTATTTCTTGGCTTAAGAGAAAGGAACCATCCCAACATTTGTCCAGCTGCTTTTTCAGAGCTCTGGTTTTAAAACCTCTGATCAGGGAGAGACCTTGTAGAAATGAAGCCTTCCAGCCACTCATTACAAGTGTATGCTCTCAGGGTCTCACAAGTAGCTCTGTGTTTTTAATAAGCTTCCGAGTGACTTGCAGCTACTCTGATGGGTGACTCATGGGCCTGCTTTAAGAGCTGCAGATCTTTAACTCTACCCCAAGGAGAGTTACACTCCAGCTTACCCATGAATCTTCTCTGAACGGGTGTACCTAGACATTGGACTGACGACTTTGCTTCCTGTCATATTGTTACTTAAGCCACTCCTTACTGCCACTTAGTGCCCTCCCATCGTCTCTACTACCTGGCACTGGCTGTGGTTCCTGCCACCATTTGATCTGTTCTCATCCCCGGGTCTGTTTCACTGTCCTTTGCCCCGCCAACTTGTGGGCTCAAAGAGAGGAAAGACACTTCTTTCTACTACTTTCTGGGACATTGCTCAAGATTGGACAGACCTTCGGCTGGACGGGATGACCAGCACATGCCCCTGCCTGGGAGGTCTGTGTGGCAACAGAAATCTCAAGAAAAACTCATTTTGGAGACAGCAGTATCTAAATACATTGCCTGCCCTAGGAGGATATGCTGTTGTTAAGATACAGAGTCCAAAGAGGAGGGCTGGAAGGGGAGAATGACTTGATTTTACTGAATACCCCAAGGAGAAAAATTAGAAAGTGTCTCAGAAACATTTGTGCTTTCCTTGCAATAGATTGGGAGCGGTGGTAAACTCCAATTTTCTGCTACCCATGGCTCAGAAAGCTTGCAGATTGTGACCTGTAAGTATGAATGGCACTGAGCTCATTCAGCCAACCTCCTCCTGGGTGAGGAGCTTATACAGGAACTTGACCTAGATCCTGTTCCTGGATTCTTGCTCCCGTGGTGATACAGGCAAAGGGACCAGTGGTGAACAAAATTGCCCAAGGTGAGATGACTCTGGATTTTGCCCCTGGGAAGGTTCAGTTATGGTGTTCTTATGATACTGAGGTAGTCTGGGTCAGATTTCCAGTGCTAGTGTGAGGTGATAGCTTCTAGCTCAGGGTACCTTCAATTGCTTGTTCGTCCTTCTTCCTCTGGAATCTTGCTGGTCAGAAGGGACTCTTGTTCTCTCTGTAATGAAAAGAAATTCTTTTTCTACTATCTCTGAGGTCAGAGCAAGCAGCCAAGAGATCCAAGATCTAGGAGGGAAGGGAAACAACAAGACACCAAGGTAGGGCCCAGGGACAGGACAGGCACCAATAGCCAAGGCCTCATGAGGTGAGGGGTGGGGCCTCAGAGCAAGGTGCCAACTAGTAGGGTATCAGAGGGAAGGGTGGGAGTCCAGGGACAACAGGCAGAAGGCATGGAACACCCGTTCAGGAAAGGAACCTGAGGTGATAATACAAGCAGATGTGGGGAAGGAGAACTGCTTTCTTCCCTTGTTGCCATTCAGAAAGTGTTCATCGTTTTATTTATTAACTATGAGGCAGGCAGGCAGTGAAATTGTGGTCCCCCTACATGAGCCCATGAGTTCCAGGCCTGCCAGGAAACAAAACCAGGCTTTGTTTCTAGAAAAATAAAAATGAAGAATAGGCATTGTACTCATAAACTGACATGTTGAATTTAAACCCTTCATACAGTGATTCAAATATAATACAATACTTTCAAACAAATGAAAAAATGTTCACTGTAGGTTTTTTAGCTGCCTTTTATCAAGGTGAGAAGTTGCTAGTTCAGAACTTTTATGACTTTCAATTTTGTGAGGTTTTATTTTCTCCTCTATTAAGTTCTTCATAAAGAGATTATTTTTTTCTTGTTAAGGTTCTACGTGACATGAATTTTCAAGTGGTAAAACAGCTATGTGACATGAATTTTCAAGTGGTAACGTGGCCTCAGATCCCCTATTGCTGTGTTTCTAAGTGTTGATGTTGAGCATGTTACCCCAACTCATACATCTCCTGGAACTGACTTTACTTCTGGGTTTTTGTTTCTCTCTCTAACTTAGCATTTGTTGAGTTTGGTGCATCTGGGCTGCCGTCTTTCTATCTTAGAAATTCCTTAGCCATCACTCTTTCACAGGTAGACTCTCCCCCAATCTTTTCCCTTTGGGTCATATGTAGGAAGTTATCTATAACTTCCTTTTCAGTTTTCCATCTTCATGTTTTGTTGTGCTGAATTCTGAATAAGTTATTTTCTCATTTCTTCAGGCTCACTTATTATCTCTTTAGAAATAACTGCTCTGCTGTTAAATTTGTCCACATGTTTAATTTAGATTTGGATTTTCTTATTTTTGTAATTCAGCTTAATCCTCCTCCTAACTGCCTCGTCATTTCATATTGATGATTCCTTGGTCCTCACTGGAATTTTAGACATATCAGGGAAGACCAGTAATAAGGCTTTCACCTTACCTCTCATGGTTAGAGGAGAGATCTTCACAAATTCCTTCGCATAAACTTTGAAATGGGTACACTAGCTTTCAAAGTCAGTGTTCACAGCTCTTCGAATCTGTTTTTTCAGTGCCTCTGCTTTGCATTTAAAATACTCACTGACCTTGTTAACCAACTCCTGGTGTTTTGCACAGTTAGAGCACAGTGGACCTGCCTGGGGTAGGAGGAAGAACGAGGGAAGGCAGGGGACTCTGTGGAAGGGATGGGATCACAAGCCTGCAGAAACAGATCTGGCTTGTTATCAGAGCCTCCACCCCCACTTACATGTGTAATAAAGACTTTCATTCTCCAGTCGTTCCTCACAGTGGCCTCCAGAGAACAGGGGATTTATTTATAGTCAAGAGTGGTCATACTTTCCAAAGAGTTTGGTACCTGTTTTGCTATTTATTTTTTGACTTGAATATATGCTCATTGCATCAGTCTTAAGATTCTTGTTGGTTCGGCAAGTAATTTATTACCATCCATGTTTTCTTGGCTCTTATAGATTCTGACTGTTCAGAATTCTGGGATGGGGAGCTGTTTCTCTTAGAAGTGATAGAAATTTTTTGGACTCCTGAGAGCTGGGAAATATCAGGAAATTGTGTGTTTTACATAGAAAAATCAATACCTGGCAATTGTGTTTTTTACATAAAAAGCTCTTAATTTAGAAAATGCTAACCAAGACAACAATTTTGAGTCTGATTAACCCTGTCTGTACTACTCAGAGTTCTCCAGAGAAGACACAGGACATAAAGAGATACATAGGGGAAAATGTACGTGATCATGGAGGCTGAGTCCAATGTTTTGCTGTTTGTAAACTGGAGATCTAGGAAAGCTGGTGGTGTATTTTGCAGTCCAGATCCTGAGGCCTGAGAGCCAGGGGAACCAATGGTACCATACCTTTCAGAGTCCCAGTTTCCAACAATGAGGAACATCATTATCCTGGAGCAGCAGAAGATGGACCTTCCATTTGAGAGAAGAAGAGGAAATCTACTCTTCTACATTTTGTTTTATCTGGACCTTGAAAGGGTTGGATGATGCCTCCTCTACTGAGATGTGTGGGTTTTCCTTACTAAATTCTCTGATTCAAGAGCTACTTTCTCATTAGGACAAAGGGTGAACCAGGGTTTGAAATGTGGCCTAGTGGTAGTGTTCACCTAGCATACATGAAGCCCTGGGTTCGATTCCTCAGTAGCACATAAACAGAAAAAGCCAGAAGTGTTGCTGTATTCAAGTGGTAAAGCACTATCTTTCAGCAAAAGAATCTCAAGACAGTGCCCAGGCCCTAAGCTCAAGCCCCAGGATTGGCAAAAAAAAAAAAAAAGGTAAACCAATTAAACAGTGAAACTCACTAGACTCTGTGTTGGAAATGAACTATACAACTCTGGGGAGAGGGAAGTCGGGAGGGGGAAAACTGGGAGAGAATAAGGGATGACACTTCAAAAGGAAATGTACTCAGGGCCAGGAGTTTGACCTAGTGGTTAAAGTGCTTGCCTGGCATGCATGGAGACCTGGGTTCGATTCCTCGGTACCACATACATAGAAAAAAGCCAGAAGTGGTGCTGAGGCTCAAGTGGTAGAGCTCTAGCCTTGAGAAAGTCCAAGGACAGTGCTCAGGCCCTGAGCTCAAGCCCAAGACTGGCCAAAAAAAAAGGAAATGTACTCAATACCTGAATCATGTATTGTAACTCATCTTTATATAACCTTTACAATAATTTTTTAAAGCTAATTTAGCCAGGCATCGGTGACTTACCCCTGTAATCCTAGGTACTCAGGAGGCTGAGATCTGAAGATAGTGGTTCAAAGCCAGCTCAGTCACGAAAGTCCATGAGACTCTTATCTCCGATTAACCACCAGAAAACCAGAAGTGGTGCTGAGGCTCAAGAGGTGGAGCGCCAGCCTTGAGCTGAAGAGCTCAGCATCATGGACAGTGCCCAGGTCTAGATTCAAGCCCCAGTACTGGAAAAAAAAAAAAAAAGACTTTTGCCTAATACATGTGTTTATCCACACAAATTATTCATAACAACATGAGGAGAAAATGTGATAATAACAGTTCTCATTTCTGTAACTAATCATGTGGTGTCCATAGCTGTGCTCATTCTTTTTATTTGTGGGTCACGGGGCTTGAACTCTGGGCCTATACGCGGTCCCTGAGCTCTTCAGCTCAATGCTACTTCCCTACCCTTGAGCCACAGCCCCACTTCCCATTTTCTAATGATTAATTGGAGACACAAGTCTTACAGCTTTCGACTTGTAGTGTTTGGGCTGGCTTTGAACCTTGATCCTCAGATCTAAGCCTTCTGAGTAGCTAGGATTACAGGCATGAGCCACTGCCCAGCCATAGCTATGCTCATTCTATACCTGTCTTTAGCAAGTGTCTCAGTGGGTCTTGCTCTTTACCTGAAGGGGGGCCCATACCTTCATTCTTGAAGAATCTGTGCCGTTTGTCATCCTGACCTTAATATATGTGGCCTGGTGATACTAAGAGATGACTGGTTATTCTTCTGAACTGCAGACATTCTTTCTCACCTCTATCGTATAGTAGCAATCTAGTTTCCACTTAGCACTCTGGATCAGTCATCTCTGTCAATACAACTCACTTCTCAGACTGTTAACTAGACACATGAAGACCCCACAGTGGCCAGGGGAGTCTTAACTTGCAGTCCAGAAGAATCATTGTGGTGTGGTGTTTCTATAGAAGCATTCCCCCACTCCCCCTGAAACTAAAACTCTCAGGACCCAGAGCATAAGGCCAAGGGAAGAATAGATAAAATTTTGCTAGTGGGTCATTTTGGGTGGCAGTGAATGATATCATTCCCAGATCTACCCCTTTACTTCCTGGACCCATGAATTCTGCTGTGGGAGAAACAGCACTATGCATGGCTCCCTGATGTAGAGCAACCCCAGTCTCTGGAGACCCTGGCCCAACTCCTGCACTTGGAAACCAGTTGGGTTTGTAGCTGTGTCTTCAAACAGCCATTCCAGCATTTTGTCAAGTCAGCTGCTCAGAGTGGTATAGCAAGAATTATACGCACTGGCACTGGGCTTCCCCCTTCCCCCCCCCCAAAAAAAAAACAACCTTTAAAGTATTTTATTGTGAGGTGCTAGTGGCTCATGCCTATAATCCTAGCTACTCAGAAGGCTCAGATCTGAAAATCTGAACAGGAAAGTCCATGAATTTCTTTAATTAACCACCAAAAAGCCAGGAGTGTAGGTATAATTCAAGTGGTAGAGTACTAGCCTTGAGCAAAAAAGCTCAGGAATGACACATAGGTCTTGAATTCAAGCCCCCAGGATCGGCACCAAATTTTAAAAAGTTTTGGCAACACTGAGGTTTGAAATCAGGACCTCGTACTTGCTGTGCAAGTACTATACCACTTGAGCCATACTCCTAGTTTTCCACAAAATACTTAAATCTTTGTTTATTAATCTACCACTTCAATACTGTTTTGTTGTTATGAGATCAAACGTACATACCGAAAAATGTGCAATATGTGTGCACTTGGAAGCTCAACTGTGAAGCCTATATGCATGTTGCTGGCCTGTGGTCAGGCAGTGTCGATTGCCAGCACTGTGGGGAGCCGCTGTGCTGCTACTCCCAGACCCTCGAACTTGGTTCTAATGTAGAAGGTCATATGTTCTTACTTTTCTTTATGACTTGCATTATATATGTATTTCTTAAATAATATGGTTAGTTTAAAATATGTGGAATAATGTCTCATCTGTTCTTTCATGGTTGGTTTGTGGATTTAGTGATATGAGCAGCTGTGATTGCGTCTCAATACTAAGTAAACTGAAAATTGTAAGGTGCCATTTGTTTTTCCATTAAATGCTCATGTAATTAATGGTCCATGTCCAAGCAAGGTTTCTGTGGGCATTCCTGTTTATGTCTTATGGGTAGGACTCTTCTCCCCAGGTGGTGAAATTACTAGGAGTAGGAACCTCTAGTTTGGACAATGCCAAACTGTCTCTCAAACAACTGTGACACTTTTTGTTTTCTTTAAATAGTCCTGGGGCTTGAACTCAGGGCCTCAGCACTGTCCCTGAGCTCCTTTTGCTCAAAGATAGTGCTCTATCACTTTAGCCACAGTGCTACTTCCAGCCTTTTCTGTTTGTGCAGTGCTGAGTAATCGAACCCAGGGCTTCATGCATGCTAGACAAACTAGACAAACACTCTACCACTAAGCCACATACCCAGCCCAACTGTGACACTTCTTACCAGGAGTATGAATGTCCTTGTCACTTTGCATCCTCAGTCACACTTGCAATTGTCAGGATCTTCTGTTTTCCCATCAGTTGCAAGGTGATTGCCTTTCTCTGATGACCAGCAAGGATCCTGGTACTTAGACAGTGGCTGAACTGACCACTTAAACCTCTTGCTCTGCTAGTAGCAAATAGGGTTGCTTATGAATTCAAAATGTATTCTTTACACAGGATGATGTGATGTTGCCCCAGAGAGTAAGGCTGCAACATGAAGCTGCTGTCCAGTATCCGAAGAGCGTGAGTACAATGCCTTTCTTATATTGTCCCACCCTTGATGAGATTGCCAGTGTGATTCTGTACACAGAGACTTTTCCTCAGTGTAAAAAGAGTTTGCATATGATCAGACTCCCAAATCAGAGGGTTTTTTGTGGCTAACATGTCTCTAGTACTCAGAGGTGTTTTCCTTTGAAGAAAAATCATGCTTTTCATTTTGGATTCCACTTCTCTCTTTTAAATGCACAGAAAGGGGCCAGGAGTTTGGCTTAGTGGTAGAGTGCTTGCTAGCATGCATGAAGACCCAGGTTCGATTCCTTGGTACCACATACATTGAAAAAAGCCAGAAGTGGTGCTGTGGCTAAAGTGGTAGAGCTCCAGCCTTGAGAAAGCCCAAGGACAGTGTTCAGGCCCTGAGCTTAAGCCCAGGAATGGCAAAAAAAAAAAAAAAAAAAAAAAAAAAAAGCACAGAAAGGATTGCTTTGTTTGTTCAATTCTTTGTAATCAGCATGTTGAAGCTGAGCTTTGAGCTTACAGACCATACTGAAAACTCTAGTGTTGGCAACTTTAAAATCTCTCTCACTCACCCTCTGAGCTTCACAGGTACTTGACCACCCCAAGCCCCTTGGGAGGTTGGCTGGGCCCTACCTGCTCTTACCCACTGCCTTGAAGGAATGAGAGTACATGTGCCCCACCCTGCCCTTTCCCATCCAAGGCCCTTGCTGCCATTTCTTGTTCTCTTGCCACTTTATCTATATGTGTGGGTACACTGGTACTGGATCTTGAACTATCAGCCTTGCATTCTTGCATTCAGGATTTTTACTGACAACTAGTGCTGTACCACTTGAGCCTTGCCTTCTGACTAGTATTTTTCTGGCTAATTGGAGATAAGAGTCTTAAGACTTTTCTATCTAGGCTAGCTTCAAATCATCCTCAGATCTCAGCACTTGAGTAGTGAGGATTACAAATGTGAGTTACAGGCCAGGAGTTTGGCCTAGTGATAGAGTGCTTGCCTACCGTGCACGAAGACCTGGGTTCGATTCCTCAGTACCACATACAGTGAAAAAAGCTGGAAGTGGTGCTGAGGCTCAAGTAGTAGAGTGCTAAGCCTTGAGAAAGTCCAAAGGACAGTGCTCAAGCCCTGAGCCCAAGCCCAGGACTGGCAAAAAAAGACATAAAACAAACAAACAAAAAAACAAATGTGAGTTACAGATGCCCACTTTATGTCCACTTTTGTCTTGGTATAGGGTAGAGACTTGTTCCCATGGGAGATCTGACGACAATCCCAAGTTCAGAGTTGTGGGTCAGGGACACAGCAGTATGTGCCTAACTGTGAAAGAAGACAAGAAATTTAGAAACAAGGCAGGCTGCAGTCTTGTTGCTATCTCCACTGTGGGTTTGCAAGGTCCTGGGAGGATCAGGACCCCAAGTTGGCTATAAGGACTTCTGTGTGGGGCATGTATCAGCAAGGGCAGAATAACCGTGTCCTTTTCTGGCTCCTGAAAGGGTCTAAAGAGGAGAAGCCACAAATATGTGTCAGTGTCCATTTTCATGGTAGTCAGTGACCACAGCCTCCAGAATCGCTTTTCTAAAGTTTAAAGGCATAGAATACTTCATTCTTTCCCTGTGTAGCTGGAGAAGATATGAGAGTGTCTCTCAGTACATGCTGTCATGAAAGCCTGTGGAGCTCTTCTACACTAGCATTGGTATCTGAAGCCTGCAGGACTGGATTCATGGAACATCACCATATGGCCTAGAGATTTCTATCCCAGCCTCCAAAAGTCCTGGTGGGTTTCTTAGTCACATGAAAGAAGGAGAGATTTTATGCATAGACTATGTTTATTAGGAAGAAGCAACAAAACAGAAACAAACAAAATAAGTCTGTTTTCATGGACTTCTGTGCAGTGTATCTAAGGGAACTACAAGGACTGGGACTTCCAGAAAGTCCTCCCAATGGCTCTGACATTGAGGCATATGGAAGCTAGAGAAGAAAGAAAGAACATGATTATAAAAAAAAATGAAGCTTCTTTCCCCAAGTTGCCTACTTGAACACTACTAGGACCATTTCACCTGTTTTGACACTGAAGAGAAAGACTGTTCTGCCCTGTGTAGCTGAGGTTTATACCCCATATGAAAGAGTACATGCTTCTAAATATTTAACTTATAGTATATAGTGGAAACTTGTAAATATATTTTTTATTTTTATTTATTTATTTATTTTTTGCCAGTCCTGGGCTTGAGCTCAGGGCCTAAGCACTGTTCTTGGACTATCTCAAGGCTGGAGCTCTACCACTTGAGCCTCAGCACCATTTCTGGCTTTTTTTTCTATGTATGTGGTGCTGAGGAATCGAACCCAGGTCCTTGTGCACACTAGGCAAGCACTCTGCCACTAGGCCAAACTCCTGGCCCTGAAACTTGTAAAGAATTTTGAAAGAGTGTTGACAGTTTGGAAAGCAAGATACTTTCAAATATGTTTTCATTTCCATTCTAAAACTAAACAGACTGGATGTAATTATGAAGTCATTTTCTTAGCTCTTTTTGCCGTTCATTCCAACAAACTGCTATTTAAGAATGTTCAGGGGCCGGGAGTGTGGCCTAGTGGTAGAGTGCCTTCCTAGCATGCACGAAGACCCAGGTTCAATTCCTCAGTACCACATACATAGAAAAAGCCAGAAGTGGTGCTGTGGCTCAGGGTAGAACACTAGCCTTGAGGAAAACCCAAGGACGGTGCTCAGGCCCTGAACTCAAGCCCCAGACTGGCAAAAAAAAAAGAATGATCAGGAATTTGAAAAAAAATATATAAAAACTGTGTTTGTCCTAATTAAAACAACCATTTAAAATTAAGATTTACATTTAATAGATGGTTTCTAGTCTAGACTGTGACTAGACCTAGATGCTTCTGCAGCATGTGGTACAGAATGTGGGCCACATCTTCCAACTGCAGAGGTGGGTGGAGTACTTTCTTCCCTTCTCCCACCTTCCTAGGATGGCGGCCAATGGCTGTACCCAACACAGCCTGAGTAAAGCTACATCTGTCACCTCTGGAATCCTAGTCTACAGTTGCTGGTCGGTGGCTGTGTCAGAGATGGGTAGTTTGTTCTGAAGGAATGAAATGAGTGCTCTTCATCTCTACTCTGTCATTACTTCTTTAAGGACAAGAAAACCTTACAAGAAAATGACTTAGGAGGATGACAGTCTTCATAACTTATATCACTGTTCATTTTTGCTGTAGAACTTTGGGAATTTTATATTTCGAACAGTCCTGGACAGCTGTAAATGTAGTTTTTAGTTTTATTTATTGTTTGCTGCCTGAGTCCTTGCAACAGAGACACATTCTGAAGCCTGATGCGATAGAGTGAGAATCTTCATGTTTGCTCCTTGGGATCCTAAGGTAGTGGACAGGGCAAAAGCATAGAGGAAGAGGCCAAGGGATGCATAGCTTCAAGAAAATCAAGACTAGTCAGGCTGAAGGCAAGAAGATGTCCCCATCTCACAGATGAGGAGTCTTGCAGATGGGCATGGTGATGTGTGGAACATACCCCTTGGTTCTAAAACCAAGATGGGTGTTCAAGGGCCAATTGTAGGCCTTCCTCATACCAAGGATGATGGAATGGATTTCTGCTTGAGAGCATCCAGTTGCCTTTGGGAAGTAGTAATAGGAACGTAGACAACAGCCACAAGCAGTGAGGTACAAGAGTGCTGAGGTGCCTGGACTCTCAAGATCCATCTCCAGAAAATGAGTCTCATCTCACCCTGGGGGAGAGCAAAGATTCAAAGACAACAGAGCCAGTGTTTCCTGTCCTTGTAAACCCTTCTAGAACCTTCAGCCATCTGTTAGAAGAGATCTTTACCCCACATGCATTCTCACCAGCCTTCAGCCACGCTGAGAAGCAGGATCATCACCTCTAATTACAGTCTCACTGACCCTCAGCTACCCTGAGAAGCAGAACCTTCACCTTCAAGTAGAGTCTTACTATCCTTCATCCACACTGTGGAGCAGGATCTTCACCCTTAAGTACAATCTCAGTGATCTTCATCTACTCTGTGAGTGAGTATCTTTACTCCTAATCAGTCTCACTGACCTTCATCCATCCCATGAGGCAAGATTTCACCTCCACGTACATTCACCAGCCCTCATCCACTCCACAAAGCAGGATCTTCATCCCTTAGTATAGTCTCATCCACCTTCATCCACCCTATGAGTGGAATACTTTACCTGTAAATACAGTTTTATCAACCCTTATCCACTTTATGAGATAGGTACTCACCTCTAACTACAGACTTACACAGCTTGCCTGTTGGAAAATGTTGGACAGACCCACTGTGAATTCCAGCCTGGGGCAGCCAAAACTGGTTGAGGATAAACATTTCACTAGGATGTAGAAATACTCTTATGTACTAACGTCATTCCTGGTGAGAGAGGACTTTAAAACCTTAGGGCTGGGATGTAGCTCAGTGGCAAAGCGCTTGCCTAGCAAGTGCCCTGTTCTGAGTTCAGTCCCCAGTACCAAAAAAGAAATGACCCAAAACAACAACAACCATCTCATAAGAACTCAAAATCAAGGTGGCAGAGCAAACAGATAAACCATAGCTCCCTGTGATCAGAGATACAGGATCTCTAGCATAGAACTCCACTTCAAGAGAGCACATCAAACAAACTGCAAACAGAGTAGCACCAACCAAGAAGATTCAAGATTTAATCGACAAGAGGGGGAGAAGACACAGAGGAGGACGGCAGGCAACTCTCCCTATACTGCTGCTACTGCAGACTGAATGAAGAGCTTCCCCGATTTTTTTCCTCTCCTTTCTCCTCCTTTTTCCCCCCTCGATACCCACTGGCAGCTCTCTCTCAGCAGCAGACAACAGGAACATAGCTGTAATCCAGAAGCTGAACTCTTGGAATTGGAAAGTGCAGCCACAGCAGCACAGAGACAGTGTGCTTCTCACCAGGCGGGACTTCTACTGCTACCAAGGAGCAGTTGCAGTTTGACTTGACAGGGCCTCTAATGCTGGGGAGCAGTGAGTATCTAGCCCGAAACCCCCTATTTCTTCAATTGTAGTTGCACTGGTCCACCGTACCCAGAAATAAAGCATTGGCACCAGATTATGATAGGACCTGGCAGAACCTCTAACACCAGGGAGAGGTTGTGACGGGACTTGGCAAGACTTCTAATGCTGGGGAGCATTGAGTATCCAACCTCAAACCATTCCCCCCCTTCCCTCTGCCATGGCAGTGTCCAAGTGAGCCCTGACAGCCTGCTGGCACCTCCTCACTCATGGCTCCCCAGGTATTGCATCCAGCCGGCCCCAAAGCCTACCTATGCAATCCTGTACCAGATAGGTGCTGGGCACAGCACCCAGCCGGCCCCCTGAAACCTGCCCACATCTCTACAAATGGGGCACCACCTGCATGACAGTGAGTGCATCCCCTTCCCACTGAACTTAGTACCTAAACTGAATGGTCTCTACAAATCCCGAATCCAGATACATAAATCACAGTGACAGATCACCAAGTTCATGAACAATCAAAACAACATGCCACTCTCGATAACTAACAGCATCTCTGGGGAGGACAAAGAAAAGAGAAGAACAGAAAAGGCAAATTAGTAGAGACAGTAGCTCACTGCTGAGCTTGAGGGCTGAGGTGGGAGAGATGGCCGGAGGTTTGAGGGAACCTGTAGGAATGAGACTCAAAATGGGACAGTTGGGGAAGTGAGGGGGAAGTAAAGGAAGGGTAACATTGTCCAATGAGAGAAATGAGCTCACTACCTGATTTAGGAAATGGTATCCCTTCTGTACAACACATTACTAGTAGCAATAGAATTATTTTTTAGTGGGACAGTTTTGACATTGCTCAACACTCTATACTTAGAATCGTCAGGTTGTAAACTTCTGGTGGCATGTACATTAAATTTTATAAAATGTGGGAAAGACCACAGGCGGAAAATTTGGTGCTCTCAAGAAAGGGGTATTGGGGACTGGGAGTGTTGCCTATGGTGGAGTGCTTGCTTAGCATGCATGAAGCCCTGGCTTCGATTCTTTGGTACCACATACACAGAAAAGTCCAGCAGTGGTACTGTGGCTCAAGGGTAGAGTGCTAGCTTTGAGAAAGCTCAAGGACAGTGCTCAGGCCTTGAGTTTAAGCCCCAGGATGGAAAAGAAATAAAGATATAATAATGATAGGGTCTTTGTGTCTGAGCACATGGATGCCCCAATTCTGTGAAGCCCACAACCATGCCAGTAGACACTTCTCATGCATGCCTGGGTTAGAAGTCAGGAATATCCTTAGAGACCTAAAACATCTCAGAAGGATTTAGTCTTATCCTAGCATTGGAATGGCTGTGAGCTATTTTCAGACAGTGTCTTGGTTCTTGAGGGAAAAGGAATGAGAGTGTCATAAAAGGCAAGATGACTCAGAGTTCTCGGGCTATAGTTTTGCCTTCGGATGGGAGGCCATGACATGAAGAATATTCTTTACCTTCCCAAGCACCTACCTAGAAACATTACCTGATGCACTGATACAGTGCCTCTGGGCACTCCTATGTGGTTCAGAAATGATCCTGCAGATGTTTACCTGCTCAGGTGCCTGTCTACCTCCTTAGCACATGTCCCCACTCCTTAAACTGTATCCCACCCAAGGGTCCATTTGTCTCCTCAGATTACAGCCCCACCTCAAAACACGTCCTCACCCTAAAATATATATGTCAGTAGCCCTATAACTCCCTCTTTTTGTTTTTTTGTCAGATACCATTTGGGATGGTGTCACAAACTATTGACTTCCTTGGGCTTTAACATTACTGTCTCTGAGCCTTCTGGCCTTGAACATGACCGCCTTCTAGTTTTTTACTTCTCTGGCATTAGCCTCAGCCACTCATACCATGTTCTAGGTGAACTGCCTGCACTTTCCATAGGCTCTACCTGAGATAGGTCTGAACACTTCCAATATGCTCAGAGATAAGGAATCAAGTCCTCCAGATGATCAGAGAGGCCTGTCAATAGTGGCTAGTCTATATGTGGACCTTGGGCTTAATGCTCCCATGCCAGCTCCATTGCAGAGGACCGGCAGTTACAGCATGAGGCCCTCATGGCAGGAATATACCAAGTTTACTCAGGAGGAGATAGACATGTTCTGAGGGTCTGAGTGGCATTCTGAAGTTAGGATGTGTTCTAAAGAGATGTATTCTGAGGAGATTAAGATAGTCCTAAAGGAGACCAGAATGTATTCTGAAGTAGGGATGTGTTCTGGAAAGATATGCTGTATTCTAAGGTGGCAATGTTTTCTGAGGAGCTGGAGATGGGTTCTGAGGAAATGGAGACACATTTTGTGGTGGAGAAGCACTCTGTGGAGATGTAATATGTATTTTGAGGTGGAGATGCCTTCTGAGATAGAATATGCCCTAGTGTGGAATACGTTCTAGCGTTCTAAGGAGATGAAGCATATCCTGAGATGGGTGTGCTATCTGCTCCTGGGCAGGAACTCATGAGTGTTGAGATACTACTGTGGCCCAATAAGGAGGAGGCCATGCTATAAGAAGTGTGAGCCATCATACCAAGTCATCATTACTTAGCATGTCGCATCCTTAAGGTTGTATCCAGCTCATTCCTGGTAGCTATGGTGACATTTTTCTTAAATTGTCTCATTCTGAGGGCAACATTAGCGATTTGTGACCAAGAAACTACTCAAGACCCCCACGTGGAGTCTAGTGCTCCCTTCCCCTCCCTCTAACAAGGACTACCTAATTCAACCCAGATCCCACAAATTTCAGTCTGGTGTATGGATATTACATGCTTAAAATAGTATAAAACACACTCATTAAAAGATCACAAGATTTTAAGTTCTAATTGTTGTTATTTTACAGATCATAGGATGCCAAGTGCAGAGAGATCCCCCAAACTCTACTGAGCGATACACACGTTGGATCAACCAGTTGGCACCAGATCAGCTTCTGACACAGGTAATGATGATGGACTGTTTTTTTTTTCTTATTGCAAGGCTGGCTGTAAAAAGGAAATGGGGTCATATTCTGAGGAGAGACTGTATGTTTCCTGCTCAGTGCTGTTGGTACAGTCCACTGGTGATTGGACAGTCATCCGCAGAGCACACTTCTCACCCCATTGAGATCTGATAGTCAGGCTGATGCAGGCTCCTATTCAGGACACTTAAAGGTGAAAGTTGCTCAGAATCTGGAGAAGGCATTTTAGTCTGCCTAGTGTATCCCGATTCATTCATTGAGCCAGGTCAGCATGCATATTGTCAGCAGTCAAAGTGACCCTAGCACTGGCATAGGGATAGCTAGGTGCCTTCAGCAGTAGACAGAAGTGGCCATGTCAGTGAATGGAGGATGGTTGTAGGACTGAACAGAGGAAAGCCATACAACTGGGTAGAGAGGTGTGGTGATGGACAGAGGGCTGGGCAGAGGGTAGATATGTCACAGAAGATGACCATGCCAATGGATGGAGGTGACCACGTCATTAACATGACAACGTGGGGCCAGATATAGGGGCAAGCTGCTGTTCTCTCCAGTTTGACCATCAGCGTCATTGTGTTGGTGGTTATCTGTGGTCCTCCTCCGTGGGTCTTTGGATGACCCCTTGGGCAGGCAAAGACTGTCATTATCCTCCTGTCAGGACATCCCTTGCTGCACAGGGAATGGCTGAGGAAGGCATCTATCTCAGAGTCCTGGCTGAATGTTGCCGTCACTGGGTGGCAGGTTGTGAATGGGATGCTACAATCCTAGTAAGTTTGAAAGGATACTGAGCTAACTGTGGCCATTCTTGGAGACTGTGCCGATGTGAGCTGGAAAACAGTTCTGCATCGTCAGAATGGCCGTAAGCCTTCAGGCCTGCATTTGTTCAGTTTTAGGAGTCAGCGTTGAGTGGGTTTGCACCCGCTCCCTCTCCTTCTCCCTCTCAGAGTTAGGCTTTTCTTTATGTATTTTAATGGTATTGGGCTTTGAGCTCAGGGTCTTGGACCTGTTAGTCAGCAGTACACCACTCAGCCCCTCCACCAGTTCTTTATGGGCTGACTGGCCTAGACTGAAATACTCCTATTGTACTTCCATGCACCTCACATCACATTCTCAGCCCATGTGCTTCCCTGAATTGTTGGGATGAAAAGCACATAATACCACTCTCAACCATTGCTTGAGCATGAATCTCTGGATTTTTTTTTTTTTTTTTTTTTTGCCTGGCTGGCCTCAAACCTCCATCTCCCAATTTCTGTCTTCCAAGTATATAGGATTATAGGCTTGAGCCTCTGCTCTGGCTGTTTTTTGTTTTTAATGGAAAGAAGCATGGCTACTTTTACAAAGAAATACATATGGTGTGCAAGCCCTGCCTCTAGCTCTTTCACCCATCACATGGACTGTCTTCTCATCTGTCCAAGGTGACTGGCTTTTTGACTATAGAATGCCTTGTTTTGTAGGACCTTAGTTAAATGGATTCCAGTCTCAGCCAGAACATCCACACTAGCTTTAAGGATGCCCTTCTATTCCACTCAGGGACCATCTGAAACATTGTGATAAAATCTATTTAGGGTCTTCCTCATGGATGGTTAGGACAGTGTTCTGTCCCTGAAGGTCTAGATTGGAGTTAATTGTTTTGAATATGAATGAATAATCAGTTGGCACAGCCGCATTTACTGCAAGGTGATGGTTGCTCCTTTAATTGACTGCGTTCTGTCACTGAACTCTGGTTCACACATACATCATTGGTCTCGACTATGCTTTCTCCAGTAGCCTGTTTGTTGACCTTCAACTACTGACATGGCCACAACAGCTTCTAGAATTGTTTGTGAATTAGGGTAGCTCAGCTCTCTAACCTTGTTCTTCTGAGTACCTTTCCATTTGTACAGTTTTGAAATCAGCTGGTTGTTTTCTACCCCAAAAACCTACTGACTACATACAAAAGAACACAACCAGACCCTTATTTTCACTACATGCAAGAATGGTCTGCAAGAGACATTTATGTACCTGTGTGTAACTGGGCTACAGCTGAGCTACCCTTTAGTAATCATGGGCTGCTTCAAGCAGGCACAAGAGCAGGAGTCCTCTACAAGCCCTTCCTGAGGGATCAGTATCTGCCCGAGACACACATGACTTGTCCATACTTTTTTATTACTTTTTAAAAAAAACACAAAAAACATGCTCGGTTTTGTTTTGTTTCTAATCTTTGCCATACTGAAGGGAATGAAGCTGGTGTTAAGCACAGACCAGGCAACTGTTCTACCATCCATAGTGTGTGTGTGTGTGTGTGTGTGTGTGTGTGTGTGTGTGTGTGTGTGTGTGTGTGTGTGTGTATTCTAGTCCTGGGGTATGAACTCAGGGCCTGGGCACTGTTCCTAATCTTTTTTCTGCTCAAGGCTAGCATTCTACCACTTAAACCACAGCTCTATTTATGATGTTTTGGTTATTAGAGTCTCACAGATTTTCTTGCCTGGGCTGGCTTTGAACTATGATCTTCATATCTCAGTCTCCTGAGTAGCTAGGATTACAGATGTGAGCCACCGGTACTTGGTTTGTTCATATGTTTATCTTCTGTTTGACCTTCTTTGAGCTGCCCTTGTAGAGGTCCACCGAGGGAAGCAGAGCATGTTAGAGCTCTTGATGTGAGTCTTGCCAGGCAGTCACATTCAGGGATTATGAAGCCCAGTGGATAGTACTTAGAGGTCAATAGGGGATGCCCAGAGGTAGCAGGACCCTGGGCACGTAGCTTAGGTTTGGAGGCTGGATCAAGAAAGGCAATGCATTACTGGTGGCCCAGTTGTTCATCTGGTGGTGATGACTACCAGCTGGGTAGAAACTGGCCTGGAGCTTGAAGAGGGATGTGGACTGAAATCATGGTGAGGCAGCCTGGAAAGGGAAGTCAGAGATGGAATGGAGGCAGAGAATGAGTTCCTCTGGGATGAGTTGACTTCATCCTCCTAACCACTTTACTCTAATGGCTGCACACTCCATAAGTCCATCTTGGACAAGCTGTTAAGAGGTTTCTCTTGTAGACGGTAGCTGGTAGGTGGTCTCTAGCCACAACCCTTACAGAAGTGTAAACAGCTGTCAATTCCACAGTATAGGCTTTGTCTGAACCCTCCCGCTCCACACAGGGTCTCCAGGGCCAGGCCAAGGTCAGGCTCTGTTGTGTCCTGCTGGACACCTGCATCACCCAGCCTCACCTAGTTAGTGGAACTAGCAAGCACTGGAAGGTACTCCCTTCCTTGCTGTTCCTACACCAGATCGTGGGAAGACCTCCCTGCACCCTGGGCCTCCAGTGATCAAGAGATGAAATGCTGTTTCTCCAAATAAGAAATGCTATTTCTGTAAACACTAGGTTTTGAAAGCACAATTTTGATCTGGAGTTTCTGTAAGTAGTATTGTGTGTGAATTTGAGCTTGACCATTCCATTAACCAGATTTAAAATGATAGACATTATCTCCTCTTTTCATGTGCCATTTTATGCATTTCTTTGGATATTCTGAATTGTTAGCCACTTTCAAATTGGCTTTGAGTCTCCCCTGCCAGCTGCTAGGACCTGTGGGTTTTGCTCCTGCTGTCAGATCTATACCACTGGCTTTAGGTTTGTTTTCCAAAACACACAGAGAGAAGGTATTCTTACATTCAGATTTGATTCACATGTAGAGAGGCTGAATATTCCACTAATGGCATTCTGCAGCTGCTCCTAATAGGGTCACATCACCTTCCTGAGCTCAGGAAATCTAATGACTGGGTCCATGTATCCTCTCCTGGCACCTTGGGATGGGGTGGGAGTCGTGGTACCTCCATAGGTTGACAAAATTACCAAGGAACAGAGGCTACAGGTAGAGTCACTGGTAGCATAGCTGCTTTCTGTCTCCAACAAGCCTGAGCTTAGATCTTAGGTCACAGTAGTCTGCCATAGCCTGTTGCTATAACCTAGATCCTGGCCAAATCATCTTTGCAAGTGTTTACCATCTTGTCAGGGGATAGAAGAATGTCCCCTTTACAGCTGAAGGTGTACACATGGCCCACTGAGCTCCAGGTTCCCTGAGCACACCCAGTGTGGGCTCCTTATTAAGGTCTAGGTGCAGAGTTATGTGAGTGCCACCTGGAGGAAGGTGGTCATACAAGCAGGTTATTGTCCCCATGGGGGAGGATCTGTGGCCTACCCACATGCTTCTCACAAGGCAGGAATTTAGTGCCCTTTGTCAAGGGCACTTTCTTAGAATATACAGACATTTTAAAAATATTTTTCCTAAAAAATCTCCCTGGCTCAGAATGAAAAAGTAGAGATAGGTCCCATGTTCAAGTGGGAGTGTAGGCTTTTCATTGCCAAAAACTTCTCCTGATCTTAGACCTTAGGTCTTGGAGGTGCTCACAGCAGTATGAGTCAGAGCCAGGGAGAGTCAGTGGCCTCCAGCCAGCTGAGGAATTGCTGAGTCTGCTTTTGTACTCACTTTAGAAGAGTATGAGTCACACAAAAACTATGCACTAAACACTTAGGGCATAATTTAAATGGGGTAGGCATGGTGTCAACCAGAAGTGCCTTCTGAATCCAGGGCAGCATGGTTACAGCTGCTGTGACAAAGAGTTATGGTAGGGCCCACTTAAGCATTGTTTCCTTTAGCAAATTGGGAGATTAAAGTCTAAAGATCCTCAAAATAAACTCAGAGAAAATCTCAACCATAGCAATTGCAAAATCACCACTGCCATTTTACCAAGGTGAGTTGTCCTCTAGTTGAGGTTTATATTCATAGTTTGAGCTGGGTCTGGCTTGTAATTTGAAGACAAGTGCTTAGATCTGATTTTATTGTTGTTAGAGGCAAGGTCTCCTTATGTAGCCCAGGCTGACTTCAGCCTCAGTCTTCTGAGTGCTGGGATTTGATTTGTCATGTCTCTTTGAAATGTCTGCCCAGATATTTGCCAAGTACAAAGGTAATGAGTAGATATTAAAGTTAGCATCAAAAAGATTTCTGCACCAATGTGTGGCTCCTGCCGCCTCATATGCTACACACCTCATCCTCTCCACATTTGTGCCTGTCACTTTCTGAGTGGGCTCCTCCTGAATTGGGAGGACCAAAGGGGAGGCAAGGTCAGAAAGCCTTCTGGGTCTAAGAATGTCCTAGGCATCTTGGCAGTATGGGAGTGGTGGGCTGGCTCTGGCCTTGACAGGCCTGGGTCTGGATACTTGGAGAAACCTCCGTGGTCTGTGCTAGTTCATCAAAAGGGTAGCTGCAGGTCTGATGTACACCACTTGCTACCTGTCCTATGCTCCACACCTACTCCTGCTGTGTCTTGGGAGGCTGTCAACCCTTCTTAGTTCTGTAGCGAGGTGCCTGTGTTCCAGATGTCAGCAGGCTGGTTTCTTCTGAGACCTCTTTCCTTGGTCTCCAGATAATGCTTCTCCCAGTGTCATCAACCTGCTTTTCCTGTGGGTATGCCCTTCCTCTCTCTATATATGGCATCTTTCTCTGGTAAGGACACCCATCCTGTAGGGTTATGGATCCACCCTTAGAACCTCATTTGACCCTAAGTATGTCCTTTAAAGCCCTCATCTCCAAATAGTCCCTAAGGGCTAGAAATTCAGTACATGAATTTGGGGCATACAAATCTCAGTCCCCAAAGCTGGGTCATTTTAGTCACTTTTGTAACCCCCCTCAGCCTCCCAGGCTGTTCTGCTCTTTATCTTCTGCCCCTGGGTGAATACTGCAGCAGTTTCTAGGTGACTTGGATGCCCTCCATCGCTTCTTGTGCCTACCCCCACCTAACACACTTGCTAAGTGTCATGCTGTGCCTTTCACTCTCCCAACAGCAGTTTGAAACAAAGCCTAGTATGGAAGAGAAACAAAAGTAACAACAGTATGCCAGTGTTAGTGCACATTTCCTAGTTAAGTTTATTCTTTAAACACAGAACCTTTACTGAAGCTAGTGTTTCTAAAACTAATTCAGTTGTAAAAATGGCTGGAGGCCCTGACACAACGCAGACTTCAGACCCACACATATGGATCTTCTGATTTTGAGTCCTGGGCAGGTCTGAATACGCATTTCTAACAACTACTCTGGAGATTTATTTATTTAGTGAGTCATGGGGCTTGAACTTGGCCTGGGCACTGTCCCTGAGCTCTTCAGCTCAAGGCTACCGCCCTGCCCTTGAGCCAAGCCCCACTTCCCATTTTCTAGAGGTTAATTGGAGATAAGAGTCTCAGGTCCTATTATGTCTGTGCTGGCTTTGAACCTTGATCCTCAGATCTCAGCCTCCTGAATAGCTAGGATTATAGGTATGAGCCACCATGCCCAGCTACCCTGGATATTTTGATAGGCCCTTTGGTCTGTATCTTTTCCCTGACTTCAAAAAACAGATCAGGCTTCTGGTGACTACACAGGATAGTGGAGTTGTTAGCACACATTCTTCCAATTGCAAAAGTCTGTATTTTGAATTAATTTTGGAGTCATAGGAATGTTGAAAAAAAAAGGTGAGTAGTTGAGTTTTCAGGGATAGGAACAGTTCCCTATTCCTGACATCTTATGTGACCTTGGTGCATGGTCAAATCAGGAGGTTTTTGTAGGAGCAGCACAGTAAACTTCAGGCTTCACTGCTGTGTGCTTGTTCCAAAGCCTAGGGTTTGAGTTTTTTCATGAGTCTAGGTCAGCCCAATCCTCCACACTCAGGACACAGGGCTGCTTTGTCACCCAAAGCAGCTGCCTCGTAGTTATAACTTTTCTCCATTATTTCAGGCTGCTGTAACAGAAAAAGTTACATCTTTCCTGATTTATAAATAACAAACACTATTTCTCATAGTCTTAGAAGAGAACATCCATGGTCAGTGCTGGAAGATATGCTGTCTGGTAAAAGGCTCCTGGCTCACAGATGATGATCCTCACAGAGGATCTTGATAGCATGACCAGCCTGGGCAACTGAGCAAGACCCTGTCTCAAAATAAAGAAGAGCTGGGGTAACAGCTTAGTGTGCATGAAGCTGTGAATTCAATCACTACTAACACAAAGGCAAAATGAGTAATCCCCAGAAACCGCAGCCAGCCTCCTTGCGTGGTAACCCTCTGGACCTTTTTTTACTCTTCCACTGGCCTTCTTCATCTGTTACTCCAATGGCACACACTCCCGAGGACTGATTCTTAAAACTGTGATCCTTTAACTGCATTCTTTTCAAAATTGTCTTTGACTATTCTAGTTCACATGCCTGTTTACATAAATCTTAGAGCCAGCTTGTGTACGTCTACAAGGAGTCCAGATGGAATTTTCATATAAAATGTGTGAAACCTTAAACCAGCTTGAGTGGAATTGACATCTTCACTGGGTTGAGTTTTCCAATTCAGGAACCTGATTTCTCCCCCAGCATTAGTTACTTAATTCTCCTGTGATTATTTTTCTTTCTCTGTTTTGAGCCAGTTCTAGGGCTTGAACTCAGAGCCTTGTGTTCTCATTCTGCTTTTTTTACTTACTGCTGGCTCTATATCACTTGAGCTAGTCTTTAGGCTTTTAAAGGCAAGAGTCTCTCAGTTTATCTGCCCAGGTTGGCTCTGAATAGAGGTCCTCAGATCCTGGCTTCCTGGCTTTTAGGTTTGAGCCACCAGTGCCCAGCAGCTACTATGACTATTTTCATTTGCATTTTTGAACAATTGTAAATGCTGTTGTATATTTAATTTTAGCTTCAATTGTTTATTGTCATTGTATAGAAAAACATGCCTCATAATTATTGGACTATTCATATTGTCTAGTTAATCATAGTTTTTTGAAACTGACTTTTGAGGAACTGACTCACCTCATCTAAATGGTTAAATATATGTATTTAGAGTTACTACTTACTGTTTATAGTGATACTTCCTTTTTTCATTTCTCATAGTAGTTGGTTCCTCATGCTTTGTGATCTATTGGTCTCCCTTCAGGTTTATCATGGACTAGTTTTTTGAAGGAACTCATTTCTGATATCTTATACACTTCTCATATGTTTAACTTTACTCTTGCTTGTCTGTTTTTAGTATATTAATGTCTCCCTTTTACCTTCATGATTCTTCTGTTTGCTTTTGGACTTGTCTTATTTTCAAGTTTTTTTTTGTTTTTTGTATTGGCAGTCCTGGGGCTTGAACTCAGGGCTATGCACTGTCCTTGGACACTTTTTACTCAGGGCTAGCGCTCTGCCCCTTGAACCACAACACCACTTCCGGCTTTTTCTGTCTATGTGGTTCTGGGAAATCAAATCCAGGGCTTTGTGCATGCTAGGCAAGCACACTACCACTAGGCCACGCTCCGGTTTTTTTAAGGTAGAGCTTAGTTTTTGTCTTGGGACCTCTATTCTCATAGAACATAGTGTTGCAAACTCCCTTTACAACTGCATCAGTTGCATTTGCCTGGGTTTTGTGGCTCATTTCCATTCTGTTCATCTGCTGGATACATTTGTAATTTCCCTTGACATTTACATATCAATCCAAGGATTGTATATGGCTGCATGCAATCTCTTACACATGTATCAGACTTCTAAGGACCAGTGGCACTGTCTCTACCTCTCTTTCCAGACTCTTGCAATCTCCTCCCCTTTCTAGTCTATGTGAGTATCCAATGCAGGGTATCCTAGTCCCCAGCTTTAGCTGGTTTGACATTTCACAGTCTAGTATAATGAGGATGATAAAGATATAAATATGTGGATATACAGAGAGAGAGAGAGAGAGAGAGAGAGACAGAAATAAAGTGAAGTAAATTACTAAGAATAATACAGAAAATTTTCCAACCAGATGAGTAGTTGAAAATGTATCTGGTGTAGGGATGTGAGCAGGCCTGTATCAGGCACAAGACATCTCAGTTTTTTAGGTTATGACCAGCTGTGCACATTAAAGAGGGAAGTACAAATCAAAACGGCCTTGAATATCTTGACTTACAGCAGCAGAATTGAGAAGATATTGGGGCACAGGCTTAAAATTCCTCCCAGAAATGAGTTTGAATATAGTGTTCCCTGCCTAACCAAAGTGTCAGTTATGTGCTTTTATGGGGGGAGGGGACCTGTAAACCAAGCTGGTGGGAACTTAGGTGCTGAGATCTGAGGGTTACAGCTTGAAGCTAGCCCAGACAGGAAAGTCTAGAGATAATCTCCCCAAAACCAGAAGATAAACTGTGTCTCAAGTATTTGAGTGCTAGCCTTGAGTGGAAAAACTCAGGGACAGCTCCCAGCCTCTGAGTTCAAGCCCATGACCAGCAATAACAACAACAAAATTTGCTGGACATTAGTGGCTCATGCCTGTAATCCAGGAGGTAGATCTGAGGACTGTAATTCAAAATCAGCCTGGGCAGGAAAGTCCCCAGCTCTTGTCTCAAATTAACCACCAAAAACCAGAAGTGGTTCTGTGGCTCAAAGTGGTAAATAAAAGAATTCAGGGAAAACTCCTAGACCCTGAGTTAAAGCAAAATCTTTATTATATCGCCCCCCACACACACACACAACCTTTGTGTCAAGGGCTGATTTTAATAGATTGCAGCTGCAGAATTGCTCAGCTACTTCTAAAACCCTAATCCACAGAAGCAGGACATGTACAAATGGTTTAGTGCCAAGTTTCAAACAAACATTTGTCACCCAACAGACAAGACAGCGACCTCCTTTCCTGCTGCACTCAGTTTTGCTGGGTAAAGGAGATCCACACTGGATCTGAATCCGTGTGTGTGTGTGTGTGTGTGTGTGTGTGTGTGTGTGTGTGTGTGTGTGTGTGTGTGTGTGTGTGTGTGTGTGTGTGTTAGACAGCCAACTGGACAGCAGGGACAACAGAGACCAGCTATTTGAGGACAACTGAGGTTCCTTTGATGCTTTCATATCATTCTAACTAGGTAGAATTCTGACTAGAGATGATCAGTCATAATCTCACAGATGATAACTTCACCTATTGGCCTCTCAGGAGCCAAGCAGGTACAGCAAATGTTTCCCTTTTATTTTTCTCTCATTTTTTAATTGTAATTAATAGAAGGGTTACAGTTATATTCACCAGATGGGTGCATTACTTCACACACATTCATACCCCTTCTCATGTTTTTGTCCCCATTTCCCTCCCCCCACCCCTCCCCTCATCTTGTTCTCCCCTCTTCCCTTTCCTATTTCAAATACATAAATAATCGTATATGCAATATACCAGATAACAAGGTAAGATACTGTAACAATATAAGAATAACCTAGAGACAGCCGGGAGTTTGGCCTAGTGGTTATAGTGCTTGCCTAGCATGCACAAAGGCCCGCGTTCGATTCCTTGGTACCACATACATAGAAAAAAGCCGGAAGTGGTGCTGAGGCTCAAGTGGTAGAGCTCTAACCTTGAGAAAGTCCAAGGACAGTGCTCAGGCCCTGAGCTCAAGCCCAGGACTGGCAAAAAAAAAAAAAAAAAAGAATAACCTAGGGACAACAAAAGAGATGAGAAATAACATAGTACATTAAGAACAACAATCACACATTATATGGCTCTTGTTTCTATATCTTGGAGGTCCTTTCATTAGCCTCATCCTATATGGCCTTATGTATCTAGGTTTTGAGCTATTGTAATCCACTGGTAGGAGAGTCTAAGAGTCCAAGGTTTGTGCTCATTATTACAAATGAAGGAAACCAGTGAGCCTAAGTTCCTTTGGGTCTGGCTTACTTAATATGATTTTTTCCAAGTCTTTCCATTTCCTTACAAATGGGGTGGTGTGGTTCTTTCTTATGGCAGCATAGAATTCCATTGTGTATAAATACTACATCTTGTTGATCCAATCATCTACTGAGGGGCATCTGAGTTGGTTCCACATCTTTGCTATGGTAAATAGTGCTGCAATGAACATCATTGTGCTAGTGGGTTTAGTATGTCCTTATTTGTGGACGATTGGATAATTGCCAAGTAGTGGAATTGCTGGGTCATTGTTTAGTCTTTTGAGGAACCGCCATACTGCTTTCCATAGTGGTTGAACGATTTTACACTCCTACCAACAGTGTAGTAGCGATCCCTCCTGGCTTCATCCCCATCAGCATCTGTTGTTAGATTTCTTGATAATGGCCATTCTAACTGGAGTGAGGTAGAATCTCAGAGTTGTTTTGATTTGCATTTCTTTTATGGCCTATTTTTCTCTCATTTAAAAAAAAATTACAAACAGCCTCTTATTGCGTGTGTTCCATCCATAGTTTGGTATGTAGTTAGGAAAACTAGTGAGAACTTTGCTATGCATTATCTAAGTTATTTTTTAAATTTTTCTTAGATTCATACATAGGAATGGAATCACTTGGTGAAATCATAATTCTAGCCATCTTGCCCTATAGGCAGCCAGCTTGAGATCAGGCCTTTGCTATTGAGGCTCACAGGTGAGTTAGCCTAAGTTTCAGGGACCAGACCAAGGGTGAGAAGTCTCAACAATTGTGCCAAGATAAGGCCAGACAGATTTTGAATGTCAGACAAAACATGTGGAGAAAAAGGCCCCAAATATCACTGGGAACGTGTGAAGAGGAGGGTGCCCCTGTCACTGGGAATGTGTGACAAAAAGTTCCGTGTACTCATGGGCCATGGGAGAGTAACAAGTGCAATTGATTCCCTCCTAATCAGTCCCAAGGTGTCTGTCAGTGCTGCTGTGCTGTTGATGGCATACAGTGAATGTCACCCTCATCTCTGATTGTGCACAGCTGTCTAGGACATGTGATTTTTTTTTTTTTTTGCAAACATTCCACCTACTGTTACTGCCAAGAGCCAGAATTTTTCATAGTAGATGAAAATGCAGTTTCAGACAACCTTAGTCTTAGAAATGTACTCATACTTCTTTTGGAAAAGAATTTTGGATCACTTGATATACATCACTTTATGAAACAGTTTATTCTGCTACTCACCACAAATCCATTTTCTAATAGAAAGCCCAGATACAGCTTACCTGGAAACAATGTTACTCCTGGGGTGAGCTGTGGGGAACATTATTTAAACTTCTCTGTGCTCACTGGAATGATTTTTCCTGTTAAGGAACAAGTCAGGAAGGAGGCTGAACCAAAGGAAGAAATTTGGTAAATTTTTCATCAGTGAAAAATTTCCATTTCTACCAGTGAAATTAGAAATAAAGAAGAAAATAAAAGAGCATAATGTGTTTAACATCTGTATATACTTGTAGTTAGGATCCAACTTGTCCTAAAAGAAATAGTTTTTCCCATTAGTACACAGGAGTCTGGAGAGGCCAGAAGCCTGGGGATATGGCAGCTGTCTCTCCCTAGCTGCTCAGATGACTTGTCAGTCACATCTGTATTTCAAGCCCATGACCTTGGGCAAGTTGCCTAATTACTCTGATGATCAGCCTCATGTCTTCAAAATAGAGAAAATGATGACATTGCCTCTGGTATCTGTGGGCACTGGCTCAGGGAGTGAGGTAGAGAGAGCATCACTCACGGTGCCCCAGGCAGGGCACACCATTCTCATGCTTGCAATGACAGACTAACCTTGAAAAGATTCCTACTTTGGAGTCATAGCACTTAGTTCAGCATCAACTGAGATGTTCCCCTTGTGTGAGCCTGAGGTTATGGTTCTATTGGGGTATGAAGCAAATAAGCCAGAATTTTCACAAAGGTCCAGGAAATGATACAGCTTTTGTGTGCTATTGATAAGCTCTTGATATGTCTGTCCAGGAGAGATAGGTGAGGACACTTTGCTTTCTGCATACCCTTAGCATACATATGCGTACATCCACATAGATATACAAGTACATAGCAAAAAGTAAAACTTGCGGTGGGTTTGAGGTATTCTGATCTTTGTCCTCACATATACTTATAGATGCTTCACCAGAGGTATAAACTTGAGCAAGTGCATTATTTATTAAGTAGTAAAAGGCTGGACCCTACGAAAATATGAATGAGTGAAAATTAAAACTAAGCAAGATGTTAATAGGCACACATTTCAGATGCTCCAACTTCTTCCAGGCAAGTTAATAATGAAGGCAAAATGAGCCTCAGGAACAGACCTCAAAAAGATGGAATCAGGGGCCGGGAGTTTGGCCTAGTGGTTAAAGTGCTTGCCTAGCATGCATGAAGACCTGGGTTCGATTCCTCGGTACCACATATAGAAAAAAAAAAGCCGGAAGTGGTGCTGAGGCTCAAGTGGTAGAGCTCTAGCCTTGAGAAAGTCCAAGGACAGTGCTCAGGCCCTGAGCTCAAGCCCAGGACTGGCAAAAAAAAAAAAAAGATGGAATCAGAATTCAGAATAGCTGTAATGTGGGATTACCAGTGTCTAGAGTTCACCAACAAGTAAATAAAATACAAAGAAGTAGAAAACCCTGGCTCTTACTCAGTGAAAAAAAGTGATTGGTAGAAATGGGGTGGGAGAAATGTCCTTTGGCTGCCTTCATGCTGCTCCAGCAGTGAGCTTCTTTGTCAGTTAGCTCCCTTATGCAGGCACAAATTGTGAAGGGCTGTGAGCTGAACTCAGTAAGCTTAGGCCTGGGGAAGTTTGCTTTGAAAACCAAGTAGACAGTGGTTTTTGTTTATACCAAATCCATTCTCTATGTTATTCATTCATTATATAAAATAAGGTAAAAATATATCAAAAATATTATTTTCTGATGTCCAGAATATATTTAAAAAGAAAGCTGTTGCCATGGTTAGTGGCTTGCCACCAACCTACAGTACTAGCTACTTGACAGGAAGGGATTTGGAGAATTGTGGCTCAGAGCCAGCCTGGGTAAAAGCCTCTTTGGACTCCATCTCAACCAGTGGATAGGTGTAATGGTCCTAGCTATCATTCCAGCAACAGAAGAAACATAGTGTCTGAGTACAGTGATATTCACCCCTCATCTTAGGCACATAAATAAGAAAAATGCAGTCCAGCTGGCACAAGCATGAAGTGAGACCCTGTCAAAAACAACCTACACTCCAAAGGCTGGTGTAATGGTTCAAATGGTTCACGTAGTCGAGTACCTGCCTAGCAAGTGCAAGGCCCTGAGTTCAGTACCCAGTACCACCAGAAATCAAACAAACAAAAGGCTGCCAGCTTTGATGTCATTTCAAAGCCTTTATATTTTCTAGATAAACAATGAATGAAAAACAAGAGCTCGGCACAGTGGCATACATCAATAATCCTAGCCCTTGGGAAGCAAGATGTAAGCCAGCTTATGCTACATACAAAGTGAGACCTTGTCTAAAAAATAAAAAGAAGAGAGGGAGGGAGGAAAGAAAATGGAAGGAAGGAAGGAGGAAGGAAAGAAGGAAGGAAGGAAGGAAGGAAGGAAGGAAGGAAGGAAGGAAGGAAGGAAGGAAGGAAGGAAGGAAGGGGAGGAGGAAGGGAAGGGCTACTGAGAATTCTAGCTGTCTTTCTGTTGTGCTCATCACAAGTCCAAAGCTAATAATATTCTAAATGTTTTCAGGAACAAGGGAAACTTTAAGAAAAGTTTAATGGCAATGAGCAAACAAGTAGAATGTTAACAGTTTTAATTTTAAAAAATAAAAATTACTTTTGAGTTAAAGGAATTAAAAAAATGTTAAACTATTTTTAAAGGAATTTCTAGAGTTGAAAAGTAACTAGAGGCAGATATGCACAGAAAGGTGTTTCCAAAGCAATAGCATTCCCCTCTTAACTGCTGTAGCGGCATCTATCCATCCATGGTTGGTCATTCTTTTGCGCAGGTCAGACTGGTCAGTGGAACTTAAAACATGCTAGCATGATTCATCAAAATGGTTGAGTTGTCAAAAGTGAATGATGTGTAATGAAAAGCACATTCTGAAAATCGGAGACCCAAGCTGGGCGACAGTGGCTCAGGCCTATAATCCTATCTACCTACTTAGAAGGCTCAGATCTGAGGATCTTGATTCAAAGCCAGCCTGGGCAGGAATGTCTATGAGACTCTTACTCCAGTTAATTACATCAGAAGCCAGAAGTGGCACTGTGGCTCAAGTGGTGGAGTACTAGCCGTGCCCCAGGAGGCCCTCTCATGGCTCTGTGTGGGTGGGCATGTCTGTCTCCATCTGGCCTTGTGGTGAATTGCTGCTCAGACCTCAGCATCATTCCTGCAGTGTTGGGCTGTTTGTAAGTCAGGAGATCTGAGGCTTGGGCTTCTTTTTCTTGGTTCTATTGGAGTCCTCAGTAGAGTGACTTCCCCACAGTTGATACACAGTGCAGATCACATTTGTTACCTTAGTACTTGCCCTATTATTTGAACTACTCTTCCAGCCTTTTCTACTTGTTTTTGAGTGATTGTAGTTATTGATGTATTCTGACTAGTAGGCCCTTATCGAATACATAAACCTGACATTGTAGATTGAGAAAATTTTCTCTTAGGATATGATCTGTCCTTATATTTTCCAAGGAATCCAGTTTAATATTAACCTTTCAAGTTTGAAATTGTGTTCTATTTTAGAATACTATCCCTCGCCTGCAAACATTTTCTTTGGTATTTTCTTCTCGTTTTATTTTTATTTTATTTTATTTTATTTTTATTTTTTGCCAGTCCTGGGCTTGAGCTCAGGGCCTGAGCACTGTCCTTGGACTTTCTCAAGGCTAGAGCTCTACCACTTGAGCCTCAGCACCACTTCTGACTTTTTTCTATGTATGTGGTACCGAGGAATCGAACCTGGGTCTTCATGCATGCTAGGCAAGCACTTTAACCACTAGGCCAAACTCCCGGCCCCTCTTCTCGTTTTATAGTTCTGGCTCTTATGTTTAAAACTGACATTCATGGTCAGGTAGATGTATATGATGTGAGGTAAGGGTTGAGGTTCATTTTTTTCCAATTTCAATTGTTGGATTTTCAATTGTTTCTCTTCTGTATCTCTCACTTAATTGTCCTGTAATTTTGTTACAAATCAGTTAAACCTGCCTGTGTGAATCCATTAGAGGCTCTCTGCCTACTACATCTGTAGGTGTAGTACCTACTTATCACTATGGGTGTGTGTGTGTGTGTGTGTGTTTCTGTCTGTCTGTCGTCCGTCCGTCCTAGGGTTGGAACCCAGGTCCTGGGTACTGTTCCTGAGCTTTTTTGGAGGAAAGCTAATGGTCTATCATTTGAACCACAGATCCACTTGCAGCTTTTAACTAGAAGACAGCAAATCAAGTCTTCAGACTCTTCTGCCCAGGCTGACTTTGAACTTTGGATCTCAGATCTCAGCCTCCTGAATAGGTGTGAGTCACTAGCACCTGGCTGCTTTTTGTTTTATTCAGTTCAGAGTACTTTCTAGTTTTTGTGATCTTTCTTCTCTTTGCTTTATAGAAGCTTAAGATTTCCCATAGGAGTCTCATTTCATTTTTTTATTTTTTTTGTGAGTCATAGGGCTTGAACTTGGCCTGCACGATGTCCCTGAGCTCTTCAGCTCAAGGCTACTGCCCTACCCTTGAGCCAAACCCCACGTCCCATTTTCTAGAGGCTAATTGGAGATAAGAGTGCTGGGGCTGGGGGCTGGAGTTGAACTTTTATCATCAGATCTCAGCCTCCTGAGTAGCTAGGATTATAGGCCTTTCTCTCTATGCAGCTCCCAGCCTACACGCATGAATACCCTGTAGCTCTGAGGCTTGTGTCTGTGGTCTGCCCACACTGGGACCCAGAGCTCCACAGCCACCAAACCACGGGTCTTCTCCATAGCACAGGGCCTAGCACCCTCAGGAGGACAGATTCCAGAAGCCTGCTGACCCATTCCAATCTCTCTCATAGGTTTTTTAGGTCCTGTATGGGATGGCCAGCACAAAAGGTTCACAGAACCCTCCCTGCTTCCTTCATAGCCTTTGTTTCTGCCAGTCTAGTGCCTGGTTCCCTTTTGGAAGGTGCAAAACCATAGACAGCAGAGGGAGGAGAGTCTCATCCTCAGCATGGCATGACCTTGTCCTGACATGTCTGTTTGAAGGAACCTTGGGCTTACCCACAGACTTGACCCTTGATGACTTGGGAAGTCTTGGTTCTTTTGCTGTTTAAACCCTTTGGCTGAAGTGACCAGTGCCCCCACCAGTCATGTCTGTCCTTCTGTACACTATGTCATGGTCACCTCAGTAAAGGTGGATTGAGTTGCTTTACAGACAGGACTATAGTACCATCCTACTTAAATATGAGACCCACAGATGAAACCAAATACAATCTTAAAATTTTTAGGGCCGGAGTGTTGCCTAGTGGTAGAATGCTCGCCTAGCATTCACAAAACCCTGGGTTTGATTCTTTGGTACCATATACACATAAAAAGCCAGAAGAAATGGTGCTGTGGCTCAAGTGGTAGAATGCTAGCCTTGAGCAAAAGTGCTCAAGGACAGTGCCCAGGCCCTGACTTCAAGCTTTAGGACTGACACAAAAAAAAACTTTTCTTTTTAAATTAGGAAAATTTAAGAGTACAAAATGACTGTTGTTTCAACATGTGATCCGTATAAAAAATATCAGTGAGATACTTCACTTTTTTTTTTTTCTTAATCCATAGGGAGTCTCCCAAACCCCATGTGTGTTTTAGACACTGTGCCCATCACTGGGACCAGGCCTGGCTTCCCTTTCCTATCATCCTGGGTGGCCGCTGGCTGCCACCCTGACCCACGAGGCAGAGTAGCTGATGCTGGGGATGGCCGTGTCTTCTTTGGTGAATCTCACACATAAGCACACTGCTGAGTCAATCATCAGGTGTCCAGCTGCAGAATGCACTTACCAGAAAATAACTCGGGATTTTTTTTGGCAAATAAAAGTTGAAAACAGGAAGCTCAATTTTTGCTTTGTAATAGTTTCCAAATAACAGTGTGAACTTTGTTTCGTTTTGTTCTGTTTTTCTAGCTGGAAAGAATTGGTATTCATGGTCTCCCCAGGTCTTGTGTGACGTTTATCAGTCTACCCGAGCCACCTCCCAGGAGTTAGCATCAGATGCTTCTGAGTCCCATGTGGCCACCCCAGACCATGGCAGGTCCCCATACCAAGATGTCACTGTACCCCATTTTGATATGCAGAATGCCAGGCAAGTGAATTATTTTTTCACCGAACTGCATCACCCCTTTCCACATCAGTGTTCCTTTTGATGGCTTTTTTGGGGGCTTTTTTTTCTTTTTGCCATTTCTGGAACTTGAACTCAGGGCCTGAGCACTATCCTTGGGCTTTTTTTTCTCAAGACCAGAGCTTTACCACTTGAGCCACAGCCCCACTTCCAGCTTTTTTCTATGTATTGTGGTACTGAGGAATCAAACCCAGGTCTTCGTGCATTCTAGGCAAGCATTCTCCCACTAGGCCAAACTCATGGTCAAGATTTCCTATTGAGCATAAAGGTGCCAGTGGCTCATACCTACAGCCCTTGCTACTCAGGAGGCTTAGATCTGAGGACCATGGTTCAAAACCAGCCTAGTCAAGAAAGTCCATGGAACTCTTACCTCTAGCTAACTACTAAAAATACCTGGAAGTAGAGGTGTAGATCAAGTAGTAGAGTGCTAACATTGAGCACAAAAGCTCAAGGACAGTGTCTTATGTCCTAAGTTCAAACCCCAGGACTGCCAGACACGCACATACAAAGCATTAAAGCCCTACCTTTGTGTTAGCCATCTTTGACTGATCTGGCTGCTGGGCCAATAATTTAGGGTAGATTTACCATTTTTAGTTTGTTACATACATGTTAACCCACAGCACATCCCTAGAGACTGTTTTTCTTCACCAGGCACAGGTGGATCTCTGCTTACAGGGTTGGCTGTGTCTCAGGACTGGGAGTCCTGCTGCACAGCATCGTGGTGTCCATCCATCTGTTGCTCCTGGGCCTTTGGGCTTCTTGTTTGGAGCTATTTTTCAGGAATTAACATTTGTGTGACAAATATTTTTACTTTTCTTGAGTTAATACCTAGAGAGGACCAGTGGTATGGTTCAAGTAGTTGAGTGAGATGCTGGATGCACAGTCTAGGGCTCTGAGAACTGGCTTGACTATCAGAAAGCAAACACATTGTTCCACCTTTCCTTCATTACCCTAAGATTTTTCACTAGGTATTGCCAGTTTTGGAGGATGTATTTCATCTATTTTATTGCAGTTGAAATTGTGCTTTCCCTGGGGCCAGGAGTTTGGCCTAGTGGTAGAGTGCTTGCCTAGCATGCACGAAGACCCGGGTTTGATTCCTTGGTACCACATACATAGAAAAAAGCCAAAAGTGGTGCTGAGGCTCAAGTGGTTGAGCTCAAGCCCAGGACTGGCAAAAAAAAAAAGAAAAAGAAAACCAAAAAGAAAAAATGTGCTTTCCCTCTCCTTCACATGTACTACAGGTTCAAGAGCCACTGTCTACTTCCTACACACATACTGCCCCAATGTGAACCAAAAGGGTCTGTAGACATTGCCACATAGCCCACTTGGCCTCCACCAAGAATGCCAAGCTACACTTGGCATTGGTGTGGGCTGGGTGTAAAAAGCCAGCTTTCCAAGATTTAAAGAGAAGCAGACTCCCTTGTATTGAAAGAGTAAGCAGTAAAGCAGGGCTTTTACAGTAGTGGCTCATAAGCTTGCTACTTCTGCCTGTAGACCGGTTCTACATAATCTATAAAATAAATTTAAAACTCACCACTTAGCTGGGCACGGTGGCTCATGCCTGTAATCTTAGCTACTCAGGAGGCTGAGAGCTGAGGATCACGGTTCAAAGTCAGCCCAGGCACTAAAGAAGGAGAGACTGCTATCTCTAATTAATCACCAGAAAATGGGAAGTGGGACCTCTAACCTTGAACTGAAGAGCTCAGGGACAGCGCCTAGGCCCAGAGTTCAAGCCCCCTGACCCACAATAAACAAAAAACAAACAAAAAACACTCACCACTTGTGATCCAGGTGATAATATTGTGAAAGTGAGTGACACTGACACATCAAGTTCTTAATCCTGGACACCTCAGAATGTGGCTTGAGTTGGACATGTTCTTTACAGAGGTGAAGATGAGGGCTGCACCGTGACCCCCAAAATCGTGCGTGACCCTGTTAGTGGTTGAGTGCTTATATTTAGGCCTTTGATACATTTTGAGTTTGTTTTTTGGTTGGTTGGTTGGTTGGTTGGTTGGTTGATTTTTCCCATTCCAGTGCTTGAACTCAGTGCCTTCTCAGGCTTGCTCAACTGTTTTGCTCAAGACTGGTGCTCTAACATTTGAGTCCTAGTTCTGATCTAGTAGTTTGCTGGTATTGGATTCTTCTGGACGTGGGCCTTAGATCTCAGCCTCCCCAGCAGCTAGGATCACAGGTGTGAGCCACCGGAGCCCAGCCTGAGTTGATTTTTACATACAGTATCAGATAAAAGTCCAACTTTATATGTTGGCATATTGTGTGTAATTACTGAATTGTCTTGGTAATAACTTTTTTGAAAATCAATTGGTCATAAATATCTGGGCTTATTTCCTTTCATGGCTCTGACCATCATCTTGTGATGAAAAAAAAAAAAACCAGACGGGATTTTGATTATACTAAATATGCAGATAAATTAGGGAGTATTTACATCTTAGTGTTTTGGTTTTTGATTTTTGTTTGTTTTGTTTTTGTCGCTTGTGGGGCTTGAACTCTGGGCCTGGGCACTATCCCTGAGCTCTTCAGCTCAAGGCTAACCCCCTACTCCTTGAACCATAGCCCCACTTCTGATTTTCTGGTGGTTAATTGGAGATAAGTCTCATGGACTTTAGTGCCCAGGCTGGCTTTGAATGTTAATCCTCAGATTGCAGCCTCCTGAGTAGTTAGGATGACAGGCGTGAGCCACCACACCTGGTGGAGTATTTATATCTTAAAGATAGTTGTTTTATTTGTTTTTGTTTTTATAAAAATGTGATGGCCTTCCACTTATTTATACCTTTATTTTTTTATTTTTATTTTTATTTTTATTTTGTTGGTCAAGGGACTTGAACTCTGGGCCTGGGCATCGCCCCTGAGCTCTTCAGCTCAAGGCTAACCCCCCTACTCCTTGAACCACAGTGCCACTTCTGATTTTCTGGTGGTTAATTGGAGATAAGTCTCATGGACTTTAGTGCCCAGACTGGCTTTGAACCACAGTCCTCAGAACTCATCCTCCTGAGTAGCAAGGGTTACATGTATGAGCCACCATGCCTGGCCCAATGTGCCTTTATTTTTAAAATGTAATTTTTGACGTAGAAGTGAGGTAAGCCAAGCTTAGGAAGACCAGTGGCACCTGTTTTCTATCACATGCAGAAGCTAGATCTAAAATACACCAGAACTGGGCATTTACACACAGTGAAACTAAAGAAGATCCTCTTAGGGGAGGAACACAAAGGTGCAATGCCTCTATGCCTCTATTCATATAAAATAATATTTATCACAATGAATTTTAGGAAATAGAAATGAGGGGTTTTTTTAATGTAATTTTTGATGGACTTCTTAAATTTATTCCTAAGTGCTTTATGTGCCATGTGTTTTCTTAATGTCACTTTTGAATACTCACTACTAGTGTATATGGTCCTGTTGTGTTTGTTTGTATAAGGATCATTGTTGACATAGATTGCAATTGCATGTGCACATATGTGTGCACACGTATGTTCCTTATTCTTACTTCCTTAAAGGACTGTGCTCTCTGCAAGTATAGTTTTACTTCTTCCTTTCTAAGCTGGTACCGTTTATTTTTTGTCTAGTTGCTCTGGTTACCACTTTCATTCACAATGTCTAGCAGAGGTTGTGAGGATAGACATTTTCCATTATTTCTGACCTGGGTGCTGGCAGCTCTCTAACATGTCACTGTTACTTGTTGGTTTGGAAGTATGGATAGACAAGCTTGTTGTACCATTTGAGCCACGCCCTCAGCCATTTTTTGCTTTATTTTTTAATAGCACGTCAAGTTTAGGCGTACGCTGGCTTGGATCACAGTCCTCCTACTTATACTTCCTTCATGGCTAGGTTGACAGGCTCACACTGTGCTCAGGTGTGTGTACACATACGAGGGCTTGAACGTGGGGCCCCACAGTTTCTGGGCTTTTCTGTTTAATTGAATATAGGAGTCAAATGGTTTTGTCTGCCTAGGCTCATTTCAAGCTGCAGTCCTCAGGTCTCAACTTTTTTAAGTAGCTAAGATTATAGCTATAAGCCATCAGTGCCTAGCTTAATGCCTAGCTTTTTAACTGGTTGAGTTGGGGGTGTCTACCTCCTGAGTAGCTGGGATTACAGGCGTAAGCCCCCAGCCATAACAGCATTTCGAAGTTTTAAGCATGACTTTAGCTATCATTTCAACCTTCAGTAGGTTGATGAAGTTCCTAGTTTGAGCAGCTATACCATGACAGAGTGTTGGATTTTGTTAAGTGTTTCTTCCACATCGATTGAAGTGGCTACCTGGTTTTTGTCCCTTATCGTGATGTGGTATATGACAGGGATGGGCTTTCATGGTGATCCATTTGTCCTCAGGTAAGTCCTAGTCATAGTGTAAGTCCACTGCTGTAATGACTGCAGAGTTCACTACAACTCTGTTGAGAATTTTTGCATCTGTTTTCACAAGAGACATTAGTGTGCCTTTACTTTTATTCAATATTTTAGCCTTGCTTTGGTAGCAGATGATGCTGCCCTTGCAGGGTGTGTTAGAAAGTAACTTCCTTCTCTTGTTTGAAAATCCAGAGGAACAGCATTGATTCTTAAGTATTTGACAAGAATTTACCAGGGAAGCCTCCTAGCTTAGGTTTTTCTTTGTTGGGAATGTTCTTGATTTTTCTATCTCGTTATTAAAATTGTTTTTCAATTTTTGATGTTTTCTTCAGCTGATCTTGGTCTGTGTCTCTAGAATCTCTTCATATTTCCCATTACCTTTTATGATACTTCAGGTTTTTCTCCATATAGCAGTACTGTCATCAGATGCAAATGATATCAGCTCCTGAATAGGTGAAATAGGCAGGTTGCTGATTTCTACCTGTCTTGCTGGCCAGATGCCATTGTTGAGTTCCCATGAGAAGAGACATGAAATTGCTTTTGTCTTTTATTTTATTTATTTATTTATTTTTTGCCAGTCCTGGGCTTGAATTCAGGGCCTGAGCACTGTCCTTGGGTTTTCTCAAGAGTAGAGCTCTACCACTTGAGCCTCAGCACTACTTCCAGCTTTTTCTATATATGTGGTACTGAGGAACTGAACCCAGGTCTTCGTGCATGCTGGGCAAGCACTTTACCACTAGGCCACATTCCCGGCCCTCCTTTGTCATTTAATGACAGGTTGGGGGTAGGTTGTGCAAGAAGCTGTACTTTTCTGTTAATGCTGTCCATCCTAATTGCTTCTAGGTATTCACCTCAAATGGCCCCACGGTGGTCATGCCCACCTGGTTCTGCTCTCGAACTTGGTTTTTCCACGTGGGCCCATTTGACGAGGGAGGGAAGGTAAGTGATAAAGAAGGACCCAGACCCCTTACCTGATTCCTTGGTGTCTTCTTCCCTTGCTTGTTATGTGTGATGCACATCTTCTGTCTCCTCAACCAGGGCTCAGGAAGCACCTGTCCTCAAGCCCAAGTTATCTCATCCTGGGTGAGCTGTCTGTGGGAATGTAGAGGATCTGGCAGGGGTCTCTGGCTGTCTCTAGGAGACACAGGAGTAGAAAAGCCCTGCTCCTGTCAGGAGCCTGAAGGGTCTTTGCCTCCTGTGGGAATGAGGACCCCTGGGCCGCACAGGCTCTATAGGGAGTCGCAGGGACCCTGCTGGCCTCCATATTGCCTTGCCAACAGCAGTGATGATGCTCCGGAATGTTCTAGCCCCACACGTAAATCTGTCATGAGCATTACTCTCCCGGTCCTGGCTAAACACTAACTTACTTTCTTCAAGCCCTTTGTATTCCCACTCTCTTCTTCGGGGGTAGTTTTATGCATAGGTATTAGATTTCTGATTCAAGAATCCTTCCTCCCCCATATCCTCAACTGTTTGCTGTTAAGAGTGTGGTTTAGGTCAGAAGCTGCCAAAGGGCCTGTTCTGTGACATAGTTAGCGGTTGTTATTATTGTAGGGGAAGAGGTGGGTTTTAACCAAGGAGGCTTTGGTCCTGATCTCTGTCCTGTCATTCTGGATAGTTTTCCAGTTCCCAACTCAACATCGCCCCTTTAGGACACACACTAGTGATGAAATGGAGCCCATCTTGAATAGGCCCTACTTGGGACCAGAACTCCTGGGAGAACTGTGCCCTGACTCCCATTTCCTTCTGTCTCAGGGACCATGCTCCCCTGGGCTCTGACCACAATGTGCTCAGCATCTTGCTGGGGGCTTCTCAGGCGCTTAGCTTAGCTTCTCCCCTTTTCCCCATTGCTGAGCTACTGGGCCTAAGGACATTGTAGCTGAGGCTGTTCTGCTCTCTGATCTTCCTGAAGTTGTGTCTATGCTTAGTGTGCAGTGTTTGTTCTAAAACCTTCTGTGTCCCACTAAGTAGAATCTAGGTCAAAATTAAGACTGTAGACCCTGCCTGTTTCACCTTCTGTTCCACGTCTTCCTCTGGCCTGTCTCAGGGCTCATTTTTCTATGTATGGAGGGAGTCACTTGAGAATGTCATTGTGACCCTCCATTGCCACATCACTGTTGATCTTCCAAAACTGGTTTCATTTTGTTTCTTTTCTTTTTTTGAGATAGGTTCTCACTATGTTTCCCAAGCTGACCTAAACTTCTCAGCTTAAGCAAATCCTTCTTCCACCTTGGCCTCTTGACCACACCTGGCTCAGAGTTAGTTTCCTGGCCACAGAAGCATCCTTCTCTTCCCCTGCCCAGTAGCCAAGTCAGCCAGCACAGCTGAGTGAGTGCACTCTCCTTTGGCTCCTGCAGGGTGTGCCAGAGGACCTGCTGTTTTTCTACGAGCACCTCAGGAAGGGAGGTAGCATCTTCCGTGTGGACCACAGCCTGCTCCTCTACCGCTACCACCCAAGTGCAACCACACATTCCATCCTTGAGTAAGTAGATCACAGCAGGTACTAGAAACTCGGTGGAGGCCCAAGGATGTGTGCGACTCCGTTGTAAGACTGGCTCTGTAGAAAACTGGAGTCCCACCAAGGAGGCAGTATGTGGGATGTAGAGGTCATGACAGAGTCCTTGTAGGAAGTGCAGGGTCTGAAAAGACCAGGATGAAGATCAGATGCTGGCTCTGTCCCTGGTGTGAAGTGGAGCCTTGATCCCACGGAGTGAACTACTCTCGTGTGGGGCACAGGCCTTGGTCCCATGGAGTGTTGGTTGGGTGGTAGAAGCCTTAGTTGCACCTCACACCGTACTCACAGACCCTGGACACTCATCCAGGGAACTGGGTGCCACAGGGTATGACTGAACTACATCCTCCACTAGAGACATCCTGGCCTTAAATGGGCCAAGGAGCCCAACCAACACCCTTGCTCTTCTCTATGCTGACTGGGCCCTGTCTCTCCAAGGCCTCTGGCCTAGCATAGGCTCAGGTCTCCTGCTCCAGGGGAAGGCATAGGAGAGGGAAAGTTTGGGTAAAGTAGGGTGAGTTTTTAATTTTTCAATCTGAACTTGGTGTGTGTGACTTGGGAGGTGTTACTGTCATGTACATGACCTAGTAGCTACTCACTGTCAGGTGCTGGCCCCCTAGATACTAGAGGGCTGGCCTCAGGGTGTCCCCCGGCTGTGAGGAGCTGGGTCATGGTCACAAGTATGTAGTTGTGTTTTTGTTGTTGTTGTTTGCCAGTCCTGGGCTTGAGCTCAGGATCTAAGCACTGTCCTTGGACTTTCTCAAGGCCAGAGCTCTACCTCTTGAGCCTCAGCATCACTTCCAGCTTTTTTTTTTTCTATGTATGTGATACTGAGGAATCCAACCCGGGTCTTCGTGCATGCTAGACAAGCACTACCACTAGGTATGTAGTTCTGAAGTAGAGGTAGCCCCACTCTTGTCCAGGGTGGGGCTGAGTAGGAACCATCCCCCTGGTGTCCGGTCTTCTACAGTAGGATCCCAACAACCATGCTACCTGCTGCCTGAATGTTATAATGTCACTGTGTACAGGAAAGACTCAGAAGTGCTTTCAGCCTCAAGCCACAGGATACACCCTTTGTATCCTGTTAAATCTGAATTTGGTGCAGCTGCCCTCGAGGCATATCCTGCTCAGAGTAGCCTAGATTACATGCATGCTGGTGAAGCCTGTACCCATAGGAGGGTGTTGAGCAGGAAGATGAGAGAATGAAACAGGGACTGGAGAACCAGGAGAAGAAAAATCAGCAGATTCAAGAGTTGGTTCTTTGAAGTTAGGAGCCAGTGGCTCACACCTGTAACCCTAGCTACTCAGGGGGCTGAGATCTGAGGATAGAAGTTCAGAGCCAGCAGAGGAAAGAAAGTCTGTAACACTCTTATCTCTAATTAACCACCAGAAAACTAGAAATGGCACTGTGTTTCAAAGTGGTAGAGCACTAGCCTATAGCAAAAAAGCTCAGGGATAGAACTCAAGCCCTGAGTTCAAGCCCCGCCACCAAAAAGGGCATGGAGGGGGGAAGGAGTCAGTTATTTGAAATAAAATCAGTAAGACTGATAAAACTTCAGCAAGACTGATTTAAAAAAAAAAATTAAATAATCAAGAACAAATTCCAGAACAGCAAGAACTCCCATCAAGAAGCTATCATCTATAAATCACTAAACACAAAAGGGGAAAAAGGAGAGAGAGAAAGAGAGAGAGAGAGAGAGAGAGAGAGAGAGAGAGAGAGACTCAGAAGTAAAAATAAATAATGACAAAGGACACTAACCACTTCTCCATAATTTCCCTGAATGTGAACGGGCTGAACAATTCAATCAAAAGACACAGAACAGCAGACTGGATTAAGAAACAAGACCCATCCATATGTTGCCTCCAAGTGACCCACCTCACTGCCAAAGACAGAAACAAAGACAGAATGGAAACGAATTATCCACTCCAATGCACTGTGCAAAAAAGCAGTAGTAGCAATCTTAATCTCTGACAAAATTAACTTCTCACTTGGACTGAAAACCCTGACAGAGCCTCACATACATACTGAGTGGATCTTTTAGTGACACCAAAGCCAATCCTCGGGGAAGGAGCATATACATATTTTGGGGGGGGGGTATGAGGCTTGAACTTGGCCTAGGCTCTGTCCCTGAGCTCTTCAGCTCAAGGCTACCACCCTACCCCTGGGCCTGGGTGTTATCCCTGAGCTCTTCAGCTCAAGGCTGCCACCCTACCCTTGAGCCAAGCTCCACTTCCCTTTTTCTAGAGGTTAATTGGAGATCAGAGTCTCAGGTCCTTTTGTGCCCAGCTGACTTTGAACCTTGATCCTCAGATCTCAGCCTCCTGAGTAGCTGGGATGGCAGACGTGAACCACAACCACACCCTGAGCCACCACCCAGCTATTTATTTTTATCAGTCAGGGGGCTTGAACTCTGGACCTGGACACTGTCCTTGAGCTCTTCAGCTCAAGGCTAGTGCTCTACCACTTTGAACCACAGCACCACTTCCTCATTTTTAGTGGTTAATTGGAGATAAGAGTCTCACAGGGCCAGGAATGTAGCCTAGTGGTAGACTGCTCACCTAGCATGCCTGAAGCCCTGGGTTCAATTCCTTAGTTCCACATACATAGAAAAGTCTGGAAGTGACGCTGTGGCTTAAGTGGCAGAGTGCTAGCCTTGAGCAAAGAGTGTCCAAGGACAGTGCCTAAGACTGGCCAAAACAAAACAAAGAGTCTCACAGTCTTTCCTGCCCAGGGTGGCTTTGAACTGTGATCCTCAAATCTCAAACTCCTGAGTAGCTGGGGTTACAGGTGTGAGCCACTAGTGTCCAGCAAGGAACATTTTTTGAGGGGGCGGGGTGGGGGAGTCAGTTGTGGGGTTGGAACTCTGGGCCTGGGCACTGTCCCTGAGCTCTTCAGCTCAAGGCTAACGCTCTGCTACTTAAACCACAGTGCCTTTTCTGGTAGTTTATTAGAGATAAGAGTCTCACAGACTTGTATCCCAGGCTGTCTTTGAACCGAGATCCTCTGGATCTCAGCCTCCTGAGTAGCTAGGATTACAGGCATGAGCCACCAGTGCCCAGCAAGAAGCATATTTTTAATAAGTGGGACAACTCTTTATCCCCACAGACAAAAAGTGAATCATACCATATAAAAAAGCTAATGCAAAGAGTCATTGAACAGTTATAACTATAAACATAAAAGCATCTAGAACCACAAAACACATGGAGGAAAACACCAAGATAAATTCAAAACTAGGAGTTGGCAGATATGTCATAAAGGACATCAAAATCATCATCCACTTAAAAATGGATAAATTGGATTTTGTCAAAAAAAATATTTTGGCGAGAACTAAGAAGGCTGAGATCTAAGACTCAGTTTGGAGCCAGCCCAGATAGACAAATCCTTGAAACATTCATCTCCAGTTAACCAGCAAAGAAGCCAGAACTAGAGATGTGTCTCAAGTGGTAGATTTCCAGCTATGAGTGGAAAAGTTGAGCAAGACCCTGAGCTCAAGCCCTAGCTGCGTTTTGACTTGCGGCAGGGCAGGGTGAATGTGTGTAAGCAGGATCCTTCCTGTGTTGGCCTGCGGGACACAAGTGACCCGGGGGAGGAATCTCGGCCCAAGAGCTAGCCGCACACACCCTACTGCAAAGCAGCTCGTGTGTAGAGCCTGCTCCTTTCTTGTATGTTATACCACTTTGCCACCCACAGCACAAAACAAGTGATCTAATTTGAGTTTCTGTCCTGGATTAAAGTCTTTGAGCTGTGGGTAGCAACTTCACAAGGTAAAACCTTAATTATATCCCAAGGCTTATTGAATAGTTGTATCTGTATAAATCTTTTCAGAGGTCCCCTGGTGGTGACTCTTATTCTGTCCTTTTTGTTTTAAATTGAAAATGGCCTGTAATTGCATCATTTAGCATTTTTGTATGAAATACTTCCTGTATACCAAGATATGAAAAAATAACTTCTTGGAAATCAAACACTATCCAGGCCTGTGAACTCTGAGCCAGACTTTGTGCGATACCTGGGTATCCGAAGCAGCACATTTAACCTTGTGCTTGCCCCTCTGTGAATCAGCTCCTCTGACGTGGCCCTTGAGGTGTGCAGGAAGCATGTTGGTGTAGGCCCCTCCCCATGATGCATGGACAGAATTTCTACTCATCAAAGGGCTGCAGAGAAACAGCCTCAGCCCTTTCCCCATCCTTTCCCCTCACCACATAGGGGCCAGGCCACTAAACACAAAGCCTGCCAATGCCCTGGGCCTTGGTGCCCAGCCCCAAATCTGGAACTGTAGTTTTTCCTCTTTGTAAGTAGCCCAGACTCAGTACAACTTTTACTTTGTGTACTCTGAACACTTGGAGCTGCTTGTGGAACCTGTGCCCACAAATTGTCCACGTCTGTGAGCACTGGGCCTCTGCATTCAGATGGTGACGTTGACGATTCTGTGGCCCTTCCCAGCGTGTTTTGATAGTGCTGACATGTGGGTCAGGGAAACCCTATGCCTCTGGCTGCTGTCTCTTGGTTCTAAACCAAGACATGGCTTCCTCTTCCCTTAAGACTTCAAAGGAAGAAACAGGCACATAGGGGGCCAGTGAGCCTGTTTCCAAACAGGGTTCTTGAGATAAAGACCAGACACCACTACATTTTTGCCAATATGCAGATTTGTTTTCCCTGGCTGTTTCCAAATTTTTCTTGGGAAGGATGTCAAGGGTCAGGCCCAGTGGACGTGTGGGTGAGTGGGTGACCCGGGCATTCCAAAGGAGGCCATTGGTTTTCTTCTGTGACCTGCCTTCCTCCACATTTAGACCTGCCATGACACCAAATGGACTTTGTTGACAGGGTAGAGCAAGATTAGGTCAGGACTTGCCTCCACAGGGATAACTAATTGACTCAGCGTGTCAGAAACAGATCATCTGAGTATCAGCCAGTTCTCCAGGAGCCGCTCTTGCATAGGTGCATACAGAGCACACGTGTACATATACGTGTGAATAATGTGAGTGTACACTAAACATACACACCTCTAACGTAAGAGGCACAGTCCTACTGCGTTTGTGTACGGCGCACACATAGACACGTGGTCCTGCCTCAGGCTGACCAGGACTGGCTTCTTGCTGGCTGTAGCCCAGGCAGGGACAGGCTTTGGGGGTGGGGGGGCGCGCACAGGAGACCAGACAGGTGAGGACACGCTGGCCTCCTTGAAAGCTTGACCTAGCAGAAGAAACCATGGGAGCCCACCCTGTCCCATCCCTGGCCCTTCTGTGAGTCCTGGAAATGAGCAGAGAGCCCCCGCCAATGTCTCTGCTGCAGTTAAGGGACACAGCATGGACTGGAGCGCTTGACTTGATAACCCAGAGTAGCCCGGCCTCATACGCATCCTGTGTGTCTTTGCTGACACAGGGTTGGAGTGCTTATTCTCCCTTTGGTTGGAGACCCTGACCTGTATTAGGTGCTCTGCCTTTTATCCCTCACACTGGGGTGTCCCTAGGACCATCACGTTCTACATTCCCCACAGGAAAGGTGTCTCCTTGGGTCTGTGTGTGGCTCAGTGGTACAGCACTTGCCTAGCAAATGGGCAACCCTGGGCTGGATCCCCAACATGGCATAAAAGGGGGCTCTTTCTTGTTGGGAGCTGTGATGCTTTCCTTGTGAAAGATTCCACCCGTTAGACCTGAACTGTGAGGCTCAGGTTCTCTTCCACCTCTCTGGATAACACAAAGTTGTGCACACATGGATTTGTAGGGGCTGTGCATGTGTCCTGCATGTGTAGTTCCCTCAGAAGTGACACACTATGTGGCCACAACAAGAGCTGGCCAAAGCCCAAGATTAGCATGTTATTCCCCTACCTGTACTCCGGAGTCCACAGCTCAGTGCAGCCCTAATTAAAAAGACAGGAAGTGGCAGAGGCCATAGTGAACGCCTAATGTGAGTATAAACGAAAATCAGCCAACTCCTGGGGCCAGAGCCCCCTCCATGCTTCAGTGTGGCACATCCCTGATGCACAGGTGGCTCCATCTCGGGGCTAGGATGCTGAGCCCAAGGGAGTGGACGGGGCTGGTAGGGGCTGGCTTTGCTGTGGGGTCAGCAGGCTGGTGGGGCTCCAGGACATGAGGAGACCTGTCCAGGAGAGCCGTGCTCACGCCCCCGCTGCAGGGGTGGCCGGGGATTGACCTGTCCCAGGCTGATGGACATGGCTCCAGGAAGGAGACATCTCTGGCCCTAGGGGAATCATGACTAATTTTGGGCAGGGGCTCTGAGACTGATGTTTCCAGGTGTGCAGTATAACCTCATGTGGTGGGGTGCGGGATGCTGGCTCCTCCACACGTTGACTTTGCCAGCTGTCCCTTCGTTTCAGGACAACCATCTGGACTCACCGTGTCCACTTTCTGGAGGAGCGGGCGCTGCCTCGCTGGGCCTCATTCACCATCTGGAATGCAGGCAAGCAGGGTCGCAGGCTGTTCCGCAGTCTAACTGCTGCCAACCAGCGCAAGGTAAGCCTGTCCCCTCCCAGCCCTAGCCAGCATCCCAGAACGTGCCCTGGAGCTGCTAACCTGTGCTCACCCCCAGGTGGTCGCCTTCTGTGATGTAGACAAGAACAAGATCAAGAAGGGCTTCTACTGCTATGAGGATGCACAGGTGTGTGGGCCCTCCGGGGAGGATGCAGCCCCCAGCACCTGGGGTTCAGTACTGTGGGAGACTCCTTGGGTTCCTCACGTGGCTGGCATAGAGTCAGCCCACCACAGCTGGTTTGCAATTCCGGTTCTGTAAGAGTGCTGGAACTTTAAGAATCTGGGGCACCACTGTCCATCCTGTCTTGACTAGTTCAAGACCCTGTCCGCTACTTTGAGTGCTGCAGGGACCCTTTTTCCATGGGGAGCCCAAGTGACTCCTGATGACACATCTTCCCTCCAGGAGAGGCCCAAGCCTCGGATCCCCATCCTGCACTTCCGAGCTGCACAGCCCCCTTTCATCATCTGTGTGAAGCTGGTGAGTGTTGGACACAGTGAGGGCTCTGGGCTCGCAGGCTGGGTGGTGTCTTCCTGCCCTTCCTTCCCGGCAAGGCTCCATCCAGCTCCTGACTGGCAGCCAGGAGGACACCCTGAGATGTGTCAGAGGCCATCACCACTTGCCCTGCGAGCTGGGAGGCAGCCAGGAGAGGAGAAATGGGGACCTAGGTGCATTTCCTTTCCTGCCTTTTAACACTCTGCAAACTGAAGTTTGCTGGAAACTCAAGACTTGGCAGGTCCAACTCTGGTGTGGTTGCCCGTGTCACTCAACTTGTACAGTCATGACTGTACTATCTCTGAATGTCATAGCCTGGTGGCAACCACAGGGCTGCTGAACCCTCCAGCCTGCTGGTTTTCCCCGGTTTTGGCCACATAGGCCATTGTGCCTGATATTTCTGTCTGGGGAAACACGGAAGTCACTCAAGGTCCATGCTGAAGCATCATACAGCTGTTCAGGAAATAGATCTGTTTTGCTGCTTGAGCAGGTCCCTGGTGATCCATGGTGCTTCATGACCCAGTGGCAGCAGGCTTAGGTTGAGCAGAGCTGAGGAGCACTGGATGGCAGCTCCTGGACCTTGCTTTGACTTGAAGCTGTCAGTCTGCTCTGTACACTGGTCCTCTGACAGACACAGCCTCCCTGGAGATCAGCTTTTCACAGCCTCTCTCTCTCTGGTTCTAGTTCAGAGGCTTGAACTCACGGCCTAGGTTCTCTCTCTGAGCTTCCCCCCCTGAAGTCTAGTGCTTTACCATTTGAGCCGCAGCTCTACTTCCTGGTTTTTTTTTTTTTGGTGGTTAGTGAAGAGTCTCGTGGTCTCTCCTGCCTGAGATGGCCTCAAACTGCCACCCTCAGATCTCAGCCCCCCAAACAGCTAGGGTTACAGGTGTGTCTCTTCACAACTTCTAATGCAGCAGCTGCTGATTTTATAATGTCATTTTAGTGTCCTGTGTAGTAAGTTCTTTCCCACACCTAACTTCAAGTTCATCAATGCAAAGTGCTTTTTGCACTTTTTGCCCTTTCCATTTGCATTTGGACACCAAATTGTCCCAACCTTATCTACTGAGGAACCACTTTTCTGATAAGAAACGCCACTGTCCTGTGCTGGCCAAGTGGCCAGGTCTGTTGTGGACTCTGGTCTGGACCAGTCTTGTATCTCACATGTCAGCATCATAGGCCACTGAGGCACTCTGTGGAAGAAGGCTGATCTTCCTTGTTCTATAATTTTTTTCTTTTAAATTAAGTTTTATTGTGAACTGTAGCACATACAGAACATGGCCTGGGCACTGGCTCTCTCCATGTTTTTGCAGATAGTTTTATTAGAACATAGGGGACATGAAAACCTACAAGCCATGTTGTTTACAGCCCCCTCCCCCACTGCCCCTTCAGAAGAGCGTGGGTGTTGTTTTGGATCAGTGTCCAAACGGTGGGCAGAATGCTTGCTGAGCAGCGCTGCCCAGGAAGGGAGCCCCAGGCTGTGGGGAGACATAGCGCCTCCACTCTCATGGGTCAGCTGTTTGCCTGTCGTCTCAGCACAGTGCACATCTATCTCCCTGACCACACACGACGTGGGAAGCTGCCCCTTTGCAGGGCATGTGCGGGAATGTAGTCAAGCTTTGCTTTATCATGTTAGGGGCCAGGCTGAAGAGGTCTTCCTCAGTGACTCAGAGCAAGTCACACATGCACCCCAGTCATGGGGAGGAAGTGCATGTTGTGGGGGTGGCAGATACCCAGAGTCAGAAGGGTCCTAGCTGTCGAAGATACTTGGGCAGACACTTGGTCTCAGTTCCTACCCATTTTGGAACAGTCCACTCTTACTGTGGCTTTAGGTGCATCAGACCACCTAGGGTTCAGACCTCCCGTCTCTGTGTGTTTGGATTCCCTCTGAGACACTTCAAATCAGGCTCTCCTTGTCAGCTAGTCAGCTCTCTGCACCCTCTGGATGCCAATCCATATTGGTTTTGAGTCTTGCAAATAGCTCTATTGGGTGGCTGCCATTTCCATTTCAGTGGAACACAGGATGTACAGGGGATTCCATTTTGTACCATGTTGAAGAAGATGCCAAGCCCCAGTGTTTCTTCTGCAGATGGGTCAGGGAGATGAGGAACCTGCAGCTGGTGGGGGAGAGTGGACAGCAGAATGGCTTTTCCCAAAGCTTTCTAGCCAGAGCCCATTGGTACCAGCAGTGATGGAAAAGTGGGTGAGGTATGGTCAGGCCGCAGGCCCCGAGTCAGCACAACACTCCAGGAGGTGGTCCCTTTTACGTCTTGTCGGAGGCCAAGACTCTTGTCCACTGTCGCTAATCCTTTCCTCCAGAGCTGTGTTCTTGAGCTTGGCCTCTGTGGTTACACCTTCTGGAATGGAGGCAGAAGGCTTGGGGATAGGCCTCAGGCCAATCCCAGTACAAAGGACAAGATGAAACACTTGGGGACCTAAGATCCCAGCACTTGCTCTGCTGTGGAACACTCTGACAGAAGCGAAAAGGCCCATAGAGGGGGAGGGCTGGCAAGTCGGCCCCAACAGCTAGGTAAGGCCTTGTTCAGAGACCCCCGCCATGGTAAATGGTCAGAATTGAGTATTTGCAGCAACAGTGCTGCCTCTGGACCCTGACTCCTTCCAGCCCCTCCCCTATTAACCGTGTACTTGTACATGACAGGGTGACAGGTGACCCCAAATCCAAGTCCCCAGTGTAGACCCTGCAGGGACCCCAGGGAGCAAGGGGCTGCCTGCCTGACCAGGGTGGACTCAATCTCCCCGACAGGATCTCACAGGAGGCGCGCTTGAGAACAACCTGAGGTCGCTGCATCTGCAGGAAGGCCGGGACTTCCTCCACTTCAGCTGAGTCCCAGGCAGTGGGCCCAGGTGGGTCTCTCTGGAGCTACCAACCTGCTCCACTCCCCTCACACAGATAGCGTTTCGTTTCTGCTTCCCTCGAGCCCTCACAACACATGTTCCACACAATCATTTTCAGCCTTTCTTTTCTGGAACATCCAGAGCGTCAGAGTCCCTCGGCACCACTTCTGATGAATTCCTGGGTCATGTGTCACAGGATTGTTCTAAGTTGCATCCCATGTTATTTGTACTAAAGCTCTGTTATACCCTTAAAAAGCCTGTGTTATAAAAATATGGGTTCTGTGTTCTAGACATAGCCATTAGGCGGAGCTTTTCTTCATTTTCAGCTTGTCCTTGGTAGGCAGATAGTTGTACAAAAACCTCAATTTCAGTGATCTGCGCAGGTTAGTGGGTTAGTCTGGCCTTGGGCTCACTAGACAAGTGCTTTACCAGTTGAGTCTCATACCTTTAGTCTTAATTTTTCAGGTAGGGTTTCAGACATTTTGCTTAGGCTCCTGTATCTAACCTCCTGAATAGCTGGGATTACAGGAATGTGCCATTATGGCAGCTACTGTGTTTGCTTATTTTTTAAAACCATCATTTCATTACACAGATTCTCCTGTGTCACTATGCCCAGGACCAGGGAGAGCACTGTCTGCCAGCCCCATTCTCTGAGTCAGGGGTATTTCCTCTCTACCAACACTGGCCTTAATTGTTTTCTAATATGTTGAATAGGGAGGGCTCTTCTCTATAAAAGGCCTTATATGGTTTTCTTTGCCAGTTTCACCTTTGTGAATTTTTTCTTCTGTTTTCCCCAGTCCTGAGGCTTAAAAACTCGGGGCCTGGACACTGTCCTCGGGCTTCCTTCAGGCTAGTGGTCTGCCACTTGAGCCACACCACTTCCAGCTTTTTCTATGTATATGGATACTAAGGAATTGAACCTGGGTCTTCATGCATGCTAGGCAAGCACTCCACCACTAGGCCAAACTCCCAGCCCCTCCCTTGTGCATTTTGTGCGTACTCCTGAGAGCATTCAGCAATTATTTTGTCTTTATCCTTTGCTTTCTTCCCATTGAATACTAGGATTTGAACTCAGGGCTTCATACTTTCAAGGCAAATGCTCTTAATGCTTGAACCACACCTCCAACCCTTTTTGCTTTCTTATTTTTCTCAGGTAGATTCTTGCATTTTTACTTAGGCTGGTCTCAAAACGTGTAGTCTTTCCAATCTACCTTCTAGGTCATTGGGATTACAAGAGAGGAGCCATAGCACTCACAACTAGAGCACCAGATTGTTTTAAGACGTTCCTCGAGTAGGCACACAGTCCTTTCCTTTTCATGTCTGCAGTGCCAGTGCCCTGCTTTTGCTTGCCATTCTTTGGTGGTGCATTTTTTTGTTGTGCCTCTTCTCAGTAGTGTACACTAGCTCCCCTCGGAATGGCCCTTGGCAGATCCGCAGGCATACCTACCCACACTCATAGCCGGATTCTCTAACCTCAGCGCACAGGACATGAGGTCCCTTCCTGCCCTGTTTGTCCATCAGAAGGAATTCCACATGCCAAGGGGCTACAGTTAGCTCTGTTCTCCTGAATGACTTTATTTTGTCCCCTTCAGCCCTTCTGAGGAGCTTTAAACTTCCTACTATCCTCAGGGAAGCAAGAGCTGGGTCTGTTGAGAAAGCTACAGACACATGCCCCAGTCCAGCCAGAAATATGTCTTTGAATATTTATGTATATGGACCCAGATATGAGGCCTTCAAATGGGGTCCTCCTGGGGGTTTTTACTTATTTTTGGTGCTGGGATTTGAACTTAGGGCCTTGAGCTTACTAGGCAGGCACTACCCCCGAGCCCTTCTCTGTAGCTGTTGAGACAAGGTCTTGCTTTTTGCGTAGGCCCATACATGGACCATAATCCACCATGCTCAACTTCTTCCACTGAGATGGAGTCTCCCATGCATGCAGCTGGAATGGCAGGCATGCAACATCATACTCAGCGTTGAGAAGTGTAGCAGCCAGTATATCTCATGTCTTTCTGGGCTTGCTCTAAACTGTGATCCTCCTAATCTCAGCCTCCCAAAGATTATAGCCACCGGTACCCAGCATATCCTTTCAGAATGAATTAGTGTACCAGGTTGCTTAACATTTTCTCTCCACTGAGTATCCACCTTATTCTTGCCCTCTCAGTTCTGTAGTCCCTGCAGTCATCTAACTAGTGTACAATATTGTTTTGAGCCTTGCTTCCATTTTCCAGCTGTTCTTTTGGGTAGCCTCTTCAGATTCTATGTAGCCACGTGTAACTGAGCCCAATCTACACACTGACCCTTTCTCTATTACTTCTCTCATTTTCTGTTACTGAGCTTTTGCTTTTTGTTTAATCGTTTACCATGCGTACTACTTTGCTTTGCTTTGCTGTGTGTGTGTGTGTGTGTGTGTGTGTGTGTGTGTGCGCGCGCGCGCACATGCGTGCGCAAGCCAGTCCTGGGTCTTGAATTCAAGGCCTGGACGCTGTCCCTTAGTTTTGCTCAAGACTAGTGCTCTGTCACTTAAGCCACAGCTCCACTTTGTTTTTTTAGTGGTCAGAGGTAAAAGTCTCATGTCTTTTCTTGCCTGGTTGATCCTTAGATCTCTGCCTTCTAAGGTGGATTAGAGATGTAAGCCACCAGCTCCAAGTTCTGTCCCATTTGCTTTAAAACAACAACAACACATGTACTGTTTTGTGTCTAGAACGGGCCAGCTCAGTTCTGAGAGCCTTGCTGGCGATGCTGTGGTCTTATCTTCATGTTCTCTGTTGAAGTTAGCCAGATCTGCCATATGGAGCACAGGAATCCGGGGAAGCTTGCCACCTCGGGAGTCTGGGGCACAAAGTCTGAGAGATTCGGCGTGGCTGAGGTCTGAGGCGCCCTGAGCTCTCATTCTTGACATGGGTGCAGGCATTTGGCATCCATTGTGATTGTGGGGGTCTCCTATGGGATTTGGTCTGTTACCTTTCCTCCTACCGCATCGTGCTGTCAGGAGACGCAGGCAAAGCTTCTGGGGCTGCAGCTGCAGGTCCCTGCTGTGGCCTGACTCTTCTTGCTCCCTTTTCCAGGCGCTGCCTTCCTACTCTGTGGATCTGAGGCCCACTCACCTCTGCCAAGCATGCTTTCCTCTCTGCCACAAAGCGCACACCCACCCTTCAGAGAACTTTCCTAGGAGATGCGCTGCTGTGCCACCTCCTGTGGTACCTGTCCTCACAGCCATCAGTAAGTATGGTGTCGGCTGCCATGAGGGCCTGTGCTGTCCATGTCTATCCTGGCTTCCCTGAAGCTGCGAGGAGGAGAGGCAGTTACTGAACGTGGTCCCCAGAACAAGCTCGACATCACGTGCCAAGGGGTTCCCAGGCCACCCACTACCATCTGCAACGAGCAGGATCTGGTGAGGGGTGGGATCCCGCGGGGACAGCCTCCAGGAGGCGTCCCATGGACAGAGGAGCTGCTTTGCTGAGTGCCGCCGACAGGTCCTGTGTGGTGTGTCTGGGACCACTGAACACTCAGAAGTCACCTGCGATGCCCTAGCAGGAGAGTGGCAGAGCCTTCCCCGCAAGTGGGCCTAGCTGTGCCTGGTCACATGGGGCCCTCAGCTAGCCGCTCACCTGGGACCCACAGGAAGCATGTGATGCAGCAGGAGGCGGGAAGAACCAAAGCCCCACCCATGTGACAAGGCCTCGCCTCCTGCTCCAGGATGGAGGCGCTGGCATGAGGAGGCCTGGTGGCTTAATCCAGACCTGGGGGCGGGGGGGGGGGGGGGAACTCCTCGGAGGCAGCAGTGGACGCACACACAAGTCAAGCAACTGGACACACGTGGATGCACTCAGCTACCTATCCCAAGAGGCCAGCTCTGCTCCCACCATTCCTGTATTGAACCTGTGCTGCCGAGAGGCGAGAGAGGCCCTTGCTTAAGGCCTATCCCAGTGGCAGGTATGAGAAGGAGCTGCTGCCTTCCCTTAAGAGGCCCTGTGTCTGTTGGGAAGTGAGAAGACACTGGGCCAAAATGGTACACTGAGGACCAAAGGAGTGACCTATGTTTCCCTAAGAGGACACGCTGGGTTCAGCCACTCACCTGGCTGCTGTCTGTGTCCCCTAACCTGGATAGCAGCCATACCTGTGGAAGGGCAGTCACCCGTAACCTGTATGCAGCCAGTGACGGCACCTGCCCATCAGGGCTGGGCGTCAGTCTCTGAGTGCCTGCACGAGCGCTGCCCAGCCTCTGGCAGAAAGAGGACCCCTGGCACATCAGCCTCAGAGACGAGCATAGGTGGACACATGATTTTATTCTGAGAAATGCAGCCGCAGCCCAGGGTCACTAGAGGCGTGGGGAAATGCTGCCCCCTGGTGATGACCACCGCTGCCCTCGAGTGGACAGGCTGTGCACCAGGTCTCTCCATGCTCTACGATGCTACTACGCAGCCCAGCCAGCAGGTTGAGGGCTCAGCTCCCAGGACCAGCTTCAGCAGCAGCAGGCTACAAGAGAAACGGCAGCGTCAGACTGACCAGCTCCTTCCCGCCCCCCTTTTCTGGATTTGGAACCCAAAAGGACTCCTGTGTGGGAGCCAGGAGGTGGTAACGGGTAGCTAAGGCTTCTCTGCCTCGTTTATTTGAGGGGGGAGGAGGAGGAGGAGGAAGACAATGATGACGAGGACCTGGGTCAACATGAGCCTTCTGAGGATTGGACACCTGGCAGCACAGTGTGAAGAAGACACAGGGTCCAGCACAGGTGTGGGCAGTGGGAAGAGGACAGGCTTGAGCACACTGCCGCCCTCGACGAGCTGACCCCAACTGGGTTCAGGAAACGGCCAGCGGCAAGGGCCTACCTTGGGCACCAGCTGGGGTCTGGGCACGGCGAGGAGGTCGCACAGGCGGTTCCGCTGCTCTCTCACCACCGGGAGCTTGGCGTCCCTGAAGAGGAGAGAAAGCACGGGACTTGAGTCTGCGCTGGCCTCTGGCGGCAGGAGCCTGCACAGTGCAGGCTCCACTGCTCTCCAGAGCACAGGGTGGGGAAGACATCACTTCTCACAGGGCAGCCTGGCCGTAGCTGCAGAGGGCTTCAGAAGCTCCCCTGAATCCAGTACTGACCACAACTGCTCAGCAGTGCTATGCAAGTACCCAACGTGTCTTTCACAAAAACAAGAAAAGCTTCTTTTGAGGTCTGGAATTAGCTATCAGAAAGGAGCTCCTGCATAGTGCCAAGGGATAGTTACCCTCTAAGACCAGGAGGCCTTGGCAGCAGCCAATGGGGCATCTGTGGACACAGGACACAGCTGGCTACAACAGACCTGCATCCAGCATCCTGGGGCTGTGAGCATCTGAGGGAGCCAACGCCTCTGTTTGGCCCACGTGGCTCCACCCATGCCCAGTCCTCATCCCCAGGACAGGTAGCAAGCCTATGCTCAGGACAGAAATGCAGGCATGCCCTGAGCAGCAGTGTGTGATTCTATACGCATGTGTCTGTCATTGTGACTATATGTGCAGACACGCGTGTGTGGTTCTTACTACATGTGGATACAATGTGTTGGGACTGTATATCTGTGGATACCAGTGTGGGATTGTGACTGGACACAATATATGTAGTTGTGACTATATGTGGAATGCACATGTGTGGGGTGGGTAAGAATGTGTGATGGTGACTGTGTATGTGAGTACAGGTATGTAGTAAGTATGCACAGGTAGTGTGTACAAGACCATATGATATTGTATAGGGCTGTACTCAAGAATATAACAGTGTTTGTGGGTGTGCAGTTCGTTCCTGGATCACAGGAAGTGCCACTTAAGTGTTTAGTGTCATGGCCACACAATCACCATTCCCAGCTACTTCCAAGCCCCGACCCCCCCATAACCCAGGCTTTGGAGCAAGTTCTGTTCAACCTCTGAAACATGTCCCCACAGGCACATGACCTTCACAGAGGGGACTGACTGTAGGGATGGGAGCAATGTGGGGAGCCCCGAGCCCCTCTTGGGCCAGGGCCTGTGTGTGTCTTGTTTTCCCTGTATTTCTGATGCCCAGCATTCCAGTGGAGATGACCCGTAACGTTCTCCAAGTCCCTTCGCCACAGCAGTGCCTGAGTCACAACCAACTACTGAGAGAAGGTTTTCTTTTTGTTGTTGTTGGTCACTGGGGCTTGAACGCTAGGCCTGGGCACTGTCCCTGAGCTCTTCAGCTCAAGGCTACCACCCTACCCCTTGAGCCACAGCCCCACTTCCCATTTTATAGTAATTAACTGGAGACAAGAGTCTCTGGGTCCTTAGTACCCAGGCTGGCTTTGAACCTTGATCTTCAGATCTCAGCTAGCTAGGATTGCAGGCACCGGCACTGGGAGAGCACTCTATGTATGCTAACTGTTTTCTTAGCTGAAGCCCCAGGTGTCAGGGCCTTCCCTTTGTCCCCTCTGGAGCTAGGGGACAGGAATGAGCATCACAGGTCAGGAGAGCCCCACTCACCAGGCTGTGTCACTGAGAACAAGCATGACCTCCTCCATGACTTCATCACCCACCACGCCGCTGTAGGTCAGCACCATCTCATAGATCTGGCTGGCCGCGGCCTTCCGGACCTGGAGCACACCAAGAGGGAATGGACCATCATGCAGAGAGCCAGTGTGCATCAAAGCTGAGCTTATACCCTGGTCCAGAAGGAAGGACAGGGAGGAGGTAGAGATTTGCACAGGACAGGCAAGGTGGCCTGCCACAGGGCAGGTCGTTCGCCTACTCTCTTTGCTAGCTCTTGCCCTGGGAATTTACCGCTTCTCATGGTCAGACACTCACCACAGGGCCTGGGTGGCAGAGCTGATGTGGCCTAAGATTCAGGCAGACACTTACCACGGGGAATGGGTGGCAGAGGAGGAGCAGGAGCTGCAGAAGGACCTTGTTCCTCACGTCACCATGGAACTGCACCATTCCACAGAGCCTGCAGAAGACCCACCAGGGTGTGATAAGAGATTGCATGGAACAACAGAAAGCTACCCGAGGACGACATAGCCAGCCCATAGGCTGAGGGGAGGAAACACAGGAAGGACACGGCCCAGAGCCCTCAGTATGCATGGGGCACACACCTGCGTGTGTGCAGTCATGTGCACTCGTGTACTATGTGAGCCTGCGTGTGTGTGTGTGTGTGTGTGAACACCAGACAGGGAAGCAGACCCTGAGACATCTCAGAGAGGACTAGCAAGAAACCTGCTCTGTCATAGCAACCCCCGCTCCTTGGGAACCTGTGGGGCCATCCAGGTGCTGACCACCCCTTCAGCTCTTTAGGGTGGCTGGGGGGGGGGGGGGAGGACTCCTCACACACCCGACTCCAGGCGCAGTCCTGAGCCTTCTGCTGCCCCCATGGAGGTGCCACACAGACCACACCAAGCAGCTTTACCTTTTGCTACTGTTGTCTTAAATGCACACTTGATTTTAAATAGCTTTAAGAGTAAAACTATCTCCCACCAGGAGGTACTAAGCCGCTCTGAATGCCAGCAGCATTTAGAACTCACACTGCAATGCTCGACCGCAGTTTCTGGATGTCTTTGGACTTCTTGATTTCTTCCTTACAAAGTGTAAGCAGCTGTACACAAAATGGGTGGCTGGAAGAAAAATACATTATTCCAGAGTGGGGCCTCCCTGGAGCTGCCACCACCCAGTGATGACAGAACAGAACCAGCTTGCCTGGGGTACCTGCCAGTGAGGGACAGGTACCAGGTCCTAAGTGAGTAGACATCACCCCCAGCAGGCTGACCTTAGCAGTTGCTCAAGTGACTGACCTCAAGAGTTATGCCCAGCGGAAGCTGTGGCTGGCTGAGGCCATATCTCTACCCACTACAGTGACCTACGTGCTGGACTGCTACACTTCAGGCCATGAAATCACCTCCCCACCAAGCCCAGTGACAGGAGGGTCCAGCTGTCCCCTGGCAGAGCAGCATAGATGGCCTCACCCCAAACCACCCAGCGCTCTCACCCCACTGGTTTCTCTCTAGCATCTCTGCAGACCCCTGAAAGGCTTGTTGGGGCAGGGCATCACATTGCTGAGGGCTGTGGGCATTCTGGAACCTCACCTAGCCATGTGCTCAGCACACCCACCACGTCAGGCTTCCTAGGTAGGGCTCCGAGTGTCGGGGCCCGTCTAGGTCTCAGCCCGTGGGCCCTGGGAACCCTGCATGGTTCACCGGCCAGCAGTATGCAGAGGGCTTTCTGAGCTCCACTGTGTAGCAGGGGAGCTCTCTGAACAGAGCCGCATGCACCTCACCCCAGCACCTCTGCACAGGACCTGGGCTCCCACCTACACCTGCTGACGTGTGTCACAGGCAAGAACCTGAAGCCACTTGAACCCCTCACTCTACCCTGCTAGCAATGCTGGTTCTCCACAGCCGCTGGGGTCAGCCACTGCCTAACTCCCCCTCCTAGTCACCCTACCACAGCCCCACCTCCCTCTCAGACCCCAGCATCCACTGTCAACGCAACAGCAGCTGGATGCTCATCGGCTGCCACTGTCACCACATGTCCAAGAGGTGAGCCTGTGTCCAGCCTCTCAGGACAGAAAGGCCTACAGGAGCAGCAGGTGCAAGCTTGGTCCCGACACTGCAAGCTGGACAAACCCCCCAGTTCTGAGACAAATGGGTACCTGGAGGGTGCTGTGCTTACTGGGGAACAGGAGATGCCACCTCTGGCTGGAGTGTCCCTGTGCTCTGATAGCCAAGCAATTCTTAGTGCTTACGAGAGACAAACTGAAGTGCTAGCTGACGAATCCCCAGCCCAGGCCTCCCTTGCTGACGCGGCCACTCACCAAACACTGCATCCAGAGTGCTGGCAAGCAATGAGATCAAACATTGGATAGGCAAGGAGCCCCAGGCTCAAGAGGAGAGGACCTTGTACAAAAGGCACTAGGGGGCTGGCAAGCAAGAAGCAGGACACTTAGTAAAGAGAATCAACAGCTGGTAAGGCACATCAGAGGTGATGAGGCAGTGCAAGAGAAGAAAGAGCAGCTGATAGGGCAGTAATGCTGGGTTTCCCAAGGGAAATGGGCTAGACTTAAAGAGGCAACAGGAAAAGCCCGAAAAAAGTAGAACTATGATCTGAATAGCAAGGTGAAAGCTGAATTCTACGTCTTCTGAAAATAACCTGGGTCAAAACAGGGCCATCACTCCGTACACTTGGGCTGTTTTCTAGGCGGGAGGGCAAGGAGGGGATCCCCAAAATACAGAAATTAAACCAAGTAACAAATACAGGGAATCTGTGATATATAGTTCAAGAGGCAGCGTGCTTACCTTGGTTCAATTCCCAGTATGCGGGTGGGTGGGTGTGTGTGTGCAGGAGGGGAGGGAAAGATAATTCAAAATAAGCATCCGTGGAAAAAGAAATGGTAAGAGGTGATGTTTTATGACTCTGAAGGGAAGTCAAACTCACAAGTCCTAACGTTACTGGGCAAGGTCCCAGAAAAAGGCTAACGTATTGAAAATTAGACTTCATTCAGTCTGAGGAAAACAGAATTAGAAAATGATTGTATTAATCAATTAGAGGTCAGACAGAAAGGAACAGAGAATAAATGTAGAACAAATGGAAAAAAAAACATTTAAATGTTTCTTTAAATGGTAGCTTTAAAATCAAGACGACTTAATGGGATAAAGAACCAAGTTAAATGAAAGATTGTCAGACTGAATTTCCACAAAATATGGTAATGACATATGTGTATGTGGAAAGAAAAAGGTACAGGTGTACAGTTAAGTCAATACAAAGAGTGTAACAAAAACTCCATAAATTCATCATCTGATAAAAAAAAAGATTCAATGCTAAATCTGTATATACCAAATCCATAAAGCAAAAGTTAACAAGCAAATTAAGAAATAAAAAGAGCCATGTAAGAACAGGAGGTATTTTTTCCACTACTTTGTTTTGTTTGATGTCAGTACTGGGACTTGAGCTCTCCCCTCAACCCCACCTCCGTGAGTGGACTGTTAAACCACTTGAGCCATGCCTCCACTTGTAGCTTTTTGCTGGATAACGAGATAAAAACCTCAAGGATCTGTCAGTCCCAGTTGGCTCAGAACCATGACCCTCAGATGGCCTCCTGAGTAGCTAGGATTATATGTGTGACCAGTGGGTACCCAGTATATTATAAACATTTTAAACAAGAAAATACATATTTAAACTCCTTTTCCCTTCCATGTACTGGTCCTGGGGCTTGAACTCCGAGTCTGGGCACTATCCCTAAGCTTTGGTGCTCAAGGGTAGCACTCTACCCCTTGAGCCACAGCTCTACTTCTGGCCTTTTTTCTTTTTTTTTTTTTGGTGATTAATTGGAGATCAGTCTCACAGACTTTCCTGTCCAGGCTGACTTCAAACTGTGATCTTCAGATCTCAGCCTCCTGAGTAACCAGGATCACAGGCGTGAGCTACTCAGGAAGTTGAGCTCTCAGGACATTCATTCACAAAGCCAGTCCTGGCAGAAGGTAGTGGTAACTGCTACCGTGCATTGAAGGATGCAGTGCCAGAGCTCTGCAGCCTTCCACCACCCTGCACTCTCATTTCCCCTTTGCCATGCAGCCTGCAGCCATTCTCATGTTCCAGCCTCTAGTGGCTTCCAGAGTGGCCCTGACCAACAGCCCTGGCAAATGTTACCTTACCTAGATGGCACCTCAGCTGTCAAACCCCGAGGACTCCATGCCCCTGGGAATTATCTCCTACGTCCTGAGCTCCACATATGAGTGCTTTGCTTATGATGTGAGCTGTTGCAGTCTGAGCTGCTCTGGAGGCTGAAGCTGGAGGCTTGTGAATTCAAGGCCAGCCCAGGCAGCACAAGTAAAGCTTTGTGTCAAAAAAATAAACAGCCAGGTGCCAGTGGCTCACACCTATAATTCTGAGAATCGTGTTTTGGAGCCAGCCTGGGTAAACCATTAGAAAACCAGAAGTGATGCTGTGGCTCAGAAGTGGTAGAAGACTCAGGGCCTGAGTGCAAGCCCCACAACTGAGAACACAAACCAACAAATATGAATAAAAAATAAAACATGAGTGACATGGGCTTTACCAACCAGCAAGCCCTCAACAGATCTTACTTTTCCTCGGTGGTGAAAATGTCAAAGCACCCATTAGCCAGCATCTGGTCCAACATCTTCAGTAGTGCTACAGATACCCTGAGGGGAGAAGACAGCATGCGTGAGACCTTGGCCCTCATGCTCAGGAGCTCAGAACACCCAAGGAAGAGGCAGGTAGAACAGCTGCCCAGGCCAAGTCCACTCCCCAGATGCGTTGAGCTGAGGCAGTCCCAGGCCAATCCTGGTATAGGATCCTAGAAACTAACGTGCACATTCTAGAGTTCACAAGGGAGCACAGAGGAAATACCAAAACAACCGTGAAAAATTTCAGAACAGAGCTGGCACGTTGACATCTGAGGGGGGGTCGAAGGGGGGCTCTGCAGCAGCAACGCGGAGACTGCATTCACCTGCACACTTTGCAGCACTAACCAGGCACGAAAGCGCTGCAGAAGTCTTCCCGACCAACAGCACTGGACACCTGCCTGTCCAGTGCAACATTAAAACGAGCATGCTTCCTCAGTGTCCCCACACAAACCCAAATGTACATAGGGCTGACTGTGGACCCTAAAACTGTGAAACTTCTAGAAAGAAATTTAACAATCTCCTCATATACGACATGAGAGGAGACACTGGAACTAACGCACGTATGACACACTCACTCCACAAAGCTCAAGAGTTGTAAAAAGACAACTAGGACCTGGACACGGGCAAACTGCGGACCTGACAGAGGACCTGTGCAGGGAAGCCTCAGCTGAACAGGCCCTACCTCTGCAGGCAGTGGAAACTGGGGGGCCGCATGCACAGCAGAATGGCTGCCTGAGAAGCTGACCCCAGAATACGGGGAGGATGGGAGCATGCAGGAGCTGGGGCATTACCATGGAGCAGAAACAGCACATCTGCTCCAAGAACCTGTCTGGCCGCTGCTCAAAAGTTAAACACTCCTACGGGGAACTCAGTTGTTCCACTGCTTGGGTTTTACCCAAGAAGAAGGAACACTCAGCCATGCATGTGTGTCCTCTGTGTGTGAGGCTACGAGGCCCAGATGGAGTCATTCTCGACCATGCCGGCCCAGCTACCACCCGTGGGCCGCCCAGCCGATAATGCCGATGCCCAGGGACACAAACTAGATGAAACGCAAGCTCAGCAACTGTCGCAGACTATCAGGACTGCTTGAGGCATGGCAGCCAGGACTCCAAGAGTCCAGTGGAGGCGCCTGGGCTTCAAGACACACGTGGGCCAGCAGGCTGCACCCCACACTTTGCGTATAGTTTCCAGAGTCACCCCACAGCCAGGAAGCTGACAGTGCCCTGTGAGAGGACACCACCCAGTCCCTGTACACGCTACCGATGCTGAGGTTCAGCCCCATGGAGTAAAAACTCACCGAAAACCTAGAGCCCAAAATTTTGCTTCCCACAGTAGGTGCAGACCAAGCCCAGAGGCCAGCTGGGCCCACCAGTCAGTGAGCCAACTGCTGCTGTGCCTGGGGATTCTGGAGACGGGTGCCACCTACCGGTCATTCAGGAGGTTATCCTCAAAGACACGCAGGATGCTCTCCCCGAAGGCCCCCAGGTCTCGTGGGTCTCCCTGAATCCCCTTCATGTACTCAAAGAGGCTCTGAGTGGAATGCCTGACCTGCAACACCAAGACGCCGACAGGTAAGGCCAACACTGCCTGGCCACAGTGATTGACAGTAGATGTCTGAAACCACACTCATCTACCAAGACAAGAGCCCCTAAAGGGGCTCAGCAGCCACTGTGGCACACACCGGGCCTGAGCCCAGCTGCCCCATGCCTTCACCAGGACACAGCAACTATGGGGCTGCCACCAAGCAGGTGCCGGCACTGTAGGTTCCACAGAGCCTGAAAAAACCCACCCCATCCTGCAGAGGGACCACAGGCCCTGAAAACTGGACATCAGTGAGGGCCTAACAAGAGCAGACAAAAAACCACGGCCCAGCCTGCTAGCTCAGTCTAACACCATAGAGAAAGCAAAGGGTGACGGGCAAGCCTCCAGGGCACCAAGAACTGGACTGGACATGAAGACACCTCAGCCATCCTGAGGGCAGTGGCCCTCACAGGACAAAGAAGTAAATTCTTCACAGAATATGTTGAGACACAGGAGAGCCCTGTGGGTATGAAAAGCAGCCTACAAAGCACAGGGGGAGTCTCTGAGTCAGCCACAGGCAAGTCTGAGCCAGGCCATACAGTGCGTGACCAGTGCGTGACAGAGAACTTTCACCTGAGAGAGATGCAGGCAGAAATGCAGCAGGGGATGAGAGACACGGGCAGACACGCAGCGGGTGATGAGACGGGCAGACACGCAGTGGGTGATGAGACACGGGCAGACACGCAGCGGGGGATGAGACACGGGCAGACACGCAGCGGGTGATGACACGGACAGACACGCAGCGGGTGATGAGACACGGGCAGACACGCAGCGGGTGATGACACGGACAGACACGCAGCGGGTGATGAGACACGGGCAGACACGCAGCGGGGGATGAGACACGGGCAGACACGCAGCGGGAGATGAGACACGGGCAGACACGCAGCGGGAGATGAGACACGGGCAGACACGCAGCGGGTGATGAGACACGGGCAGACACGCAGCGGGTGATGAGACACGGGCAGACACGCAGCGGGTGATGAGACGGGCAGACACACTGCGGGTGATGAGACACGGGCAGACACGCAGCGGGTGATGAGACACGGGCAGACACTCAGCGGGAGATGAGACACGGGCAGACACGCAGCGGGAGATGAGACACGGGCAGACACGCAGCGGGAGATCAGAGACACGGGCAGACACGCAGCGGGTGATGAGACACGGGCAGACACGCAGCGGGAGATGAGACACGGGCAGACACGCAGCGGGTGATGAGACACGGGCAGACACGCAGCGGGTGATGAGACACGGGCAGACACGCAGCGGGGGATGAGACACGGGCAGACACGCAGCGGGTGATGAGACACGGGCAGACACGCAGCGGGGGATGAGACACGGGCAGACACGCAGCGGGGGATGAGACACGGGCAGACACGCAGCGGGGGATGAGACACGGGCAGACACGCAGCGGGGGATGAGACACGGGCAGACACGCAGCGGGGGAACATAGTTCAGGAATGAGTTTAAAACCTTTTCCCCCTGAGAGAGCTCCAGTGCACCTTGGTGCTGGAGGGTGTGTCTGCCAGAAATGGGGATCAAACAGACTGAAGCCACGAATTGGTGGGCAGACGCTGTCCTACCGTTCTCTGTAATCTTGTTTCAAATTTCCAAAAGAATATCTCAAGAAAAAATAATTGCACTCCATGGAGTTGGAATCGTCAGCTACAAAATTATGTACTCATTTACAATAATGCCAAAATTTAAGCATTTTAAAGACACACAATCTGAACTAGTCCTGTGTCCTGCTTTTCAGGTAATGTGTCTGGCATCAAGGCCATAAGAAGCCAAAAAGCATTGGTGCCCCCATACCCATACAGACATGGGGCTGTGGCCCCCCAGAAGATAACGATCCCCACTGAAAATGCAGGTTCTGCCTTTCCCAGGCTCAGCCACATAAGAGTCCCCTCAGGACAGGGGCAAGAAGCTGGACTCCTGATCACAGCTAAATGACAGAGAGTGGAGAAAGGCAAGGAGAAAGAGAGAAACTAACTGCAGGGAGATGGACACTGGGGACTCTGTGGACTTCCCGCATGAGAATGGATTATGGGGCTGGGAGCGTGGCCCAGTGGTAGAGTGCTGACTTAGCATGCATGAAGCTCTGGGTTCCATTCCTCAGTATCACATCCACAGAAAAAGCCAGAAATGGTGTTGTGGCACTTAAGTGGCAGAGTGCTAGCCTTGAGCACAACAAGACTCAGGGATAGTGCCCAGGACCTGAGTTTAAGCCCCAGGCCTGGCAAAAGAAGAATGCATTAGGATTGGCCCCAGGTGGAAGAAGCCAAATTCCAGCCCACCCTAGCAGGTACCACCTCACCGTTGATTCTGTCAAGCCACCCACAGACACAGCCAGCCCCAGCAGGACGTGGTAACGGTAGGCAGGCAGCCCCAAGAGCTGGGTGATGAGGGGGAAGGCCTGGGAAGGCGCCTTCCAGTTCACCGAGGCCATGGTGGACCTGAAAGAAATTGAGTTCTTTGGGGTCTTTCGGGGGGCCACCAGGTGGAGGAGGTGGCAGATATGCCCCAAGAGTACCTACCTGGGAAACAGCGTCTCCAGCTCTCCTCGGTGGGGCACATGGGGGACGGGGGGGCTGTCAAAGTGTAGGAGCGTCAGGAACACATGGGCAGCGTGGGCGCGGACCCGGTCAATCTTCTCACTTGCCTGCTGGGCAAGTGAGCACATCACACGCTCACACCTGAGGGTGACCAAGGACAGCCCCTTTAGCTCACAAGCCACCTCACCCGGCCTGCCGCCACATCCCGGGAGCCACACAGCAGATGCCCGTGAAGGCTGCCATAGTGCTGGGAAGGAAGAAGGGAGAGACAGAAGAATGATGGGCAAGCAGCTGGCAGAAAGGAGGATGGGATGAAGAGAGGGCACAACAAAGGGAAGGGCAAGGAAGACAGAGGAGGAGAGGATCCAGAGGAGAGGTCAGGCAATGCTACAGACCAGACACCACCTAGGCCGAACCCAAGGCCTTGGCAAGAAATCTAGCTGTAAGGGTTGACGGAGTGACGGCAGCCCATCCCGGAGGGAGCCTCAGGAACGGAACCCAAGCCCAGAAACTGCCCTGGCCTCACCCGCCAGTGAACTGGGCTGGTGAGCAAGGGAGAACTCTGGCCACCAGCCACAGGCTTGGGGAGGGTCAGGACAAAGGCCCGAGATGGTCATCTCTGACGACGGGTGCCCACGGCGGCTGTCTAGGGTGGCCTCACCCAGTACTCACACGGGGGCCTCAAGCAGGGTGGGCTGCATCTGCACCAGCAAGAGCATCAGGTCCATCAGGCTGGTCATGGCGGCCTCACGGACACTGCAGGACAGGGTGCACGGGGACTGTCAGCGTGAGGCTGGTCATGGCGGCCTCACGGACACTGCAGGACAGGGTGCACGGGGACTGTCAGTCAGTGTGAGGCTGGAGTCCTGACACGCCCCACCCAGCTCACACACCAGGCTGAAAGCCCACAGAACACGCTGGCAGGAGCTCTTGCTTGGGAGAAGGTTCCCGGTGCACTGCAGCAAGGAGTGTGGAGACCTGAGGGCCACACACAGGCTCCACTTCAAGAAACTCACACACAGGGTGAGTTTCGGAGATTACAGAAATCCCACTTCAGTAGGAAACATCAGCGAAACCCAGTTCAAGCAGCTGGCAGCCCTTCTGTCTCCCGCACGTTACTGAACAAGAGACTTCATGTTTGACACCTGCAGAGACTGGACGAGTCCCAACAAGGCCGTGAGAGTGCACTCACAGGCACACCACCGCTCCCCAGAGCTGTCCTAATGAAGCACCAGCACCACGGAACCCATGTGAGGGCACCCCAGGGGCCCCTGCTGCAGCAGCAGCCTGGGCTCTGCTATTCTACCATGCTGTAGCCCGGTGCGAGGAGGCAAAGCAGAAAACAGCCACAGGGCCCCTTCCAATCCTCCACTCTGACCTATGAGAGGACTCGGGTTCTGAGGAGACCAGGATCACCGAAGCTACAACACAGAGTAGCAGAACTTACTTACTTACTTATTTATTTATTGCCAGTCCTAGGGCTTCAACTCAGGGCCTGGGGACTGTCCTTGGGGTTTCTCAAGGATAGCCCTCAACTCAGTGTCATTTCTAGCACTTCCAGGGTTTTGTGCATGCTCAGCAAGCACCCTACCACTAAACCACACTCTTAGCCCAAGAATTTACTTATTTTTTTTTTAAATTTTATTATAAGCCTGGTGTACGGGGGGTTACAGTTATATGAGTCAGGTAATGAGTACAGTCAATCCGTCCTTATTCTCTCCCAGGTTTCCCTTCTGACTTCTCTCCCCCTAAAGTTATATAGTTCATTTCCAACATCGTGTCTAATGGCCTTTGTCCCATTTCTGTGCCTCACTGTCCCCTCTCCAAATCAAATAAACTTGTATATACAAGACAAAGGGAAGAAGGGAATAAAGCTAGCATGCACAAAGACCTGGGTTCAATTCCTCAGTACCACATACATAGAAAAGCCAAGTGGTGCTTGGCTCAAGTGGTAGAGCTCTAGCCTTGAGGAAAGCCCAAGGACAGTGCTCAGGCCCTGAGCTCAAGCCACGGGACTAGCAAAAACAAAACAAAACAAAACACGAACACCTTGTTGAGCTGGGTGTGGTGGCTCATGCCTATAATCCTAGCTACTCAGGAGGCTGAGATCTGAGAACCACAGTTCAAAGCCAGCCAGGGCACTAAAAAGTCCATGAGACTTATCTCTAATTAACCACTAGAAAACAGGAAGTGGTGCTGTGGCTCAAGGGGTAGGGCAGTAGCCTTGAGCTGAAGAGCTCAGGGACAGCGCCCAGGCCCAGAGTTCAGGTCCCACAACTGACCCCCCTCCAAAAACCCCAAAACTTGTTACTTCCACTTATTGCTGTTCATTTTAATAAACATCACTCCACATGATCTTATGTACAGCGCTATTGAGCCCTGAGACCCTCTCCTAGGGATATGTTCTTTTGTTCTCATGGTGTGAATTGTGTGGATTGCAATTTAATCATAGCCAGGTGTGATTATTTGTCTTTTACTATTCATTGCATTTGCTTGTAGATTTATAGGTATATTCCAGTTATTACAAATGAGGGAAAGCATGCAACCTATGTTTCTTTAGGTCTGGCTTACTTTGCTTAGTATTATTCTTTCCAAGTCTTCCTATTTCCTTATGAATGGGCCAATGTCATTCTTTCTGATGGAAGAACGGAATTCCACTGGGCATGTATAGCACATTTTCTTGATCCATTTATCCATTGAGGGCCATTTGAGTTGGTTCTTGGCTTGGTAAATAATGCCACAATGAACAGGATTGTGCTGGTGGCTTTAGCATGTGTGGCCAATTGGATAGATACCTAGAAATGGGATTCCTGGGTCATAGGGAAGCTCTACGTTTAGTCTTCTAAAGAACCCCCATACTGCTTTCCAGAGGAGTGGAACAAGTCTACATTCCCACTCAAAGTGAAGCAGAGCTCCCTTCTGGCTGCATCCCCTCCAGCATCTGTCATTGTTGTGCCTTTCTAACTGGGGGAGGTGGAACCCCAGAGCTGATGTGCTTTTCTTTAGGGCCAGGTGTCCAACACCACCTCCTGTGTCTATTGGTTATTCTTATTTCTTCTTTGGAGAAGTCTCTCAAGTCTTTAGCCCATTTACTAGTTGGGTTGTTGCTTCTTTGAGGATTTGTTTTGGGGAGATTCAAATTTTTGAGCTCTGACTGTATTTTTAGATATGCGGCTTTGTCTGATGCATAGCTGGTAAAGATCTCCTCCCATTCTCTGGGCCTTCTATTTATCTCACTAGCTATATTTTTGGCCATGCAGAAACTCTTCAGTTTGACATAGTTCCACTTATCCGGTCCTTCTTTGATTCGCTATGATTCTGGATCTTTTCTTGGGAAGATTTGAACTATGCCAAGGAACCCTAGTTTTTCTCCTATCCCTTCCTGTAATACTTTCAGGGTATCTGGTCCTACATTGAGGAGTTTGATCTTTTGAGCTGATTCTGGTGCAGGGAGATATATAAGGATCTAGCATCAGTTTTCTGCACATGTATAGCCAATTCTGCCAACAATACCTGTTGAAGAAGCTGTCTTTCTTCCATCTTGTGTTTTTGGTTCCTTTATCAAATACTTGGTGGCAATAGATCTATGGGTTGATTTCTAGCTTTTCCATTCCATTGGCCCACAGATCTATTCCTGTGCTAGTACCAAGCTGTTTCTACAACTACAGCTTTATATAGTTTGAAAGCTTGATACTGATAGTATACCAGCACTGTTTTTCTGCTAAGGGTTGTTTTTGCTATTTGGGGTATTTTATTATTCCATATGAATTTTTACATTGCTTTTTCTATATCACTGAAGAATGTTGTTGGTAATTTGATGGGTACTACATTGAATTTGTCGATAACTTTGAGCAGTGTTGGCATTTTCATGATGTTAGATTAGCAGCATTTAAACAATTGAAGAAACCAAACAAACTACAACAACAACAACAAAAACTGAACAAAGCAGATAGAGCTTTGGGACCTGCCTGCTATGTGGTGAGCGTTTAGGCTGCCTAGAAAAATCAAGTGAAGACGTAAGGCTCAGGATGGGCGCCATGGCTCGCGCCTGTACTCCTGCTCGTAGGAGATGGAGAATGGCAGGACCTTCAAAACATTTCATACTAAGTGCAGTAGCCAGACCCAAAGGAACACAGGCTCAGAGGTTTCCCTCATTTGTAATAATTAGTACACACCCAGAACGCTCCTAGCAGAGGATTACAATAGCTCAAAACCTCTGCAGACGCAGCTCAGGTGACAGAGTGCCTGATTAATAAGCACAAGACCCCAGTTTTAAATCTTAGTACTGACAATAAACAACAAAAATTAGGCCCAAATAACCCATGGAGTGGCATATCCTTTTTTTTCTATCAGCCCTCTCCCATCACCTCTCAGAACACTCTGCTCAGTCTTGTAGACAGCCCACCCTCACTCGTGCAGACAGCAGGCATCTATTTCTGCAGCCTGGACAGACCTGCCTGACCATAACGCCTGGGTCCAGCACAGGACTTCAAAGCCCACAGTCCTCAGGAGAGTTTCTGCCAGGATATGACACCCATCATTTCAAATCTGGATTCCAATCAGGAATCAAGACAACTTGCAGCTGAACCCCTGGAAGCCATCAACTCAGAACAGAGATTCTCCAGAGCACCCACGTCCTCCTGAGCCTCTGAATGACAGCAGTTCTCACGGTGACCAGGAGTACTGTTAGACATGAACCCCGAGCCCCCAGCTCAAACACAACGCAACACAACTCAACAGAACACTCAATGTCTACAGCTAATGTTGCTGTAGAGAAAGCTGGAGCAGGGAGGCCGCCCCACAGGGTGCTTTCCTGAATGGAGAATGGGAGGAAGCTCCAGGTGCAGCTGGGGCAAGGCCTGCAGTCAGGAGGGTCTGTTTCAGTCATCTGAGACATAGGAAAAGCGGCCAAAAGCCCCATCCCTCGGGGCCACGCACAAGGCAACAGGCTGCGGAGGCACAGATGCTGTCCTTACCAGGATCCCACATCTCCTCTGCTGTCGGTGGTATAGTCACACATGCAGTTCAGCAGTGCTGTGTAAATCTCAGAAACATTCTCTCTGCACACTGCTTCATCTGGAGGCCCCTCTGCTTTTACACCAACGGTCTGGCAAATGCTAAAATTACAATGTGCAAAATCAGTCCTGACGTGTCAGCCCATGCCTCATGTCGGTGCCCTGACAAGCCTTCCTAAGAGGGACATTCAGCACAGCCAGGAGGGTGCCCTCTGCATGCAGGTGGGAATGGCTGCCGAGTCCCCATGGTCTATACGGTAGCCTCCCTTCCATCCCGACAAAAGGGAGTTGGTACTGCCGTAGGAGACTGGAAAGACGAAGGCTCGGCAGTCCTGAACACTGATCCACAGGCAGACGCCACTACAAGCTCCACAGTCCTTAGCAGCCTCCAGCTGAGGCATATTCCCCAGGTCTGAGGGTGGAACCCAGGGCCTGATGCATGCTTTGTAAGCTCTACCACCTTTTTTTTTTTTTTTTTGACAGTCTTGGGCCTTGAACTCAGGGCCTGTGCACTGTCCTTGGGCTTTCTCAAGGCTAGAGCTCTACCACTTGAGCCTCAGCACCATTTCTGGCTTTTTTCTATGTGTGTGGTACTGAGGAATCGAACCCGGGCCTTTGTGCATGCTAGGTAAGCACGCTACCACTAGGCCACACTCCGGGCCAGGTCCTTGAACTCTTGCTCGACTTTTTCACTTGTGGATGGCACTCTCCCACTTGAGGCACACCTTCAGTCCAACTGCCTGACTGGTGAACTAGAGGTAAGTCTTTGGAACCATTCATCTCTGCCGCCTTGGTAGCTGAGATTACAGGCACCAGCCACTGGTACCTACTTGTTTCTAGTTCATCGTTCCTAGTTGTAGTTACATAGCAAGTTTAATGTTTATCACTAAGAACATACAACTGTCTCAAGGCCTCTCCAGACTCCTGGATATGTTCCCTGACACCAAGGGAAAGGGAAAGGGGAAAAATGGAGGTAAGCGGAGGGGTGGGAAGGGGAGAAGAGGGACTAGAAAACAAAGTACCTCCCTCTAGGTGTGTTCTACCAGGAGCCACCACCTATGGCGGGCCCACTCACTCACCTCGAGATTGCCCTCAAGCCATCCCTCCGAGCCTCAGCAAAGCTCACATCCTTGGGTGAAATGCAGGTGACTGCTCTCAGACCAGTGAGAACCTGAAGGAAATGGAATTCCCAAAAGCAGTGTCAACTACCAACTGAGTGAGTGAGTGAGTGTGCATGAGTGCATGTGTGTGTGTTGTTTTATTTTGTTTGTGAGACAGACAGGTGGGGAGGACAGGGAGAAACACAGGCTACATAGGGCCAGGCGGGATGCCTGTCAATCACTCAGGAAGCACAGAGTGAAACCAGGATAGGGAGGTGAGAAGAGCCAAGCCGAGGACAGAAGAGCCTTGGACCCTGGGAAAGGATGACCAACCATTTGATGCAGGAGAACAAGCAGGTAGGCATTTCTAGGAATAGACAGGGCAGTGTGAGAAAGAAGGGCCCCCAGAGGCGAAGGAGTGAGTCACAGGCCACCTAGGATGACGGCCTGGCAAGGTCCAGCTTGGGCCTGGACCATGCAAAGGAAGCACTTGGCAGGGGCTGGACAAAGCAACAGAGAAACCTGAAAGTATGTAAGGACACTGACCAGCCAGCACACGAACAGGGAAAGCTAGGCCCACTCCCTTCTAACAGCAGCTGTCGCTGCTATGGGGTGCAAGGTGAAATCCAAAAGAGAGACAAAAATGTCAGTGTGTCGTGTGTGCTTCTAGGGACAGGTCCACACCCTCTGACACCAGCCTGGCTCCACTGCAGCCGCAGCTTCCTTCCTGCTGACTGGGGGCAACTCTCGAAGAGGGCTGTCCTGCAGGAGCAAGTCAGCCAGCACCTCAAGTTCGGCCAGCTGCTGTCCTTTCCTATGGCCACATATGCTGCCAGATGCATGACCATAGACCACACCACACAAACGCTGACTGACCGAGCCTGCCCCACTTTCTGTCCACCTGCTCACAAAGCCTCACCTGCTGCAGATGGCCTCTCAGAAGGAAGCTGGGGAGGGCACCCAAGGCTGAGGAGAAGCCACAGCGAGTCATTTCTTCAGGACTCTGAAGCTCAGCAAGGTACTGTGGGATCAGTTCCCCTGGAAAAGAGAAGACATGTGAAGAGAATCTCCTACTGCCTGTACATGCCCTGCAGAAATGCCAGCCAGGCACTTGGGCAACCAGGGCGTAGACAAAAAGAAGTGAAAGAAAGAACTTACACAAGGGGGAATTTTGTTCTGTTTTAGAAGTACTAGGGCTTGAACTCCGGGTCTTATGGTTGCTAGGCAAGGACTCTACCACTTCATCCATGCCCCAGTCCTTTGTGCTGTCAGTGTTTTTCGAGTAGTCTTCCATTTGGGCACAGGCTTGCTTGGACCATAGTCCTAGTTACTTGTTTTGCATAGCTAGGAAAACAGGCAAGATGTGCCACTGTGCCTAAGTTTGTTGTGCCAGTGTTGACATGGGGGTCTCTAGCACTTTCTACCCAACTGGTCTTCTACCATAACCCAAGCAACTAGGATTACAGGCATGAGTCACCGCACCAGGCTTATACAATGATTTTAAGGTGTTTATAAGTAACTTTAATCAAATGCAAAAGTGGTGTGAGAGCAACTGGCACATTTGTACTTGCATTTCATTCATTGTGAGAATCAAGCTTACTGTGGAAATACAACCTCCTCATAAAGGAAAAGAAAATGGCAGGCACATCCATGCTTTCATCTCCACTCACTAAAAAAGCACAAGACCTGTGAAAATGATGTGCTCATCAGCAGAAAAGCAGAGGTGGGACAGGAACAGAAGGCAGAGGGAGAGGCAGAACTGAGAGCAAGGGAAGGACCGTGAAGACAGTCAGTGACTCTGAGGGAGGACAGGGAAGACCGGTGCTATCAAGGGGTCCTGCTGGATAAAGCCCAGATTTCCAGTCACCACTACTGAGCTGCATAACAGAGGAACCCTAGTAATGCTCCGCCCCTTTCAGGCAGTAAGGCAGGAAAACAGCGGGAGGGTGGTTGAAATACACACCAAGAACTCCTAAAGACAAGAGGAAGAAACGGGATGGACCAAAATAGGAAAGGAAGAAGTCAGACTACCCCAATATGCAGCTAACCTAAACCCCCAGGATGCCATCCCCAAGCTGGAGCTGATGAAGGCCTTCAGCAACGTAACAGGATGCAGGAGATGCAAGACCAACACGTGAAAATCACTCACTCTTCTGTACACCAACAATAAACAGAATGGGAAGGAAATTAGGAAAACAACTCCACTCACAACAGCTGTAACAATAACACCTAAAAGACCTACTAATAAACCTAACCAAGGAAGTGAAGGACATCTACCATTAAAACTATTATGAAAATGTCCACACTAAAGGCAATCTACAAATCAAATGTAATACTGACCAAAATTTCAATGTGAGGGGCCGGGAGTGTGGCCTAGTGGTGCGCACACGCGCACACACACGCACACACACACGCACACACACACGCACGCACACACACACGCGCACACGCACACACACGCGCACACACGCACACGCACGCGCACACACACGCGCACACACGCACGCGCGCACACGCACGCACGCGCGCACACGCACACACACGCGCGCACACACGCGCACACAAACGCATGCACACACGCGCGCACACATGCACGCGCACACACGCACGTGCACGCACACGCGCACACGCACGTGCGCGCGCACGCACACACGCACACACACGCACGCACACGCACACACACACACACACACAGGAAATTTAATCAGCCATTAGGAAGAATGACATTACGCCCTTTGCAGGGAGATGGATCTGGAAAAGGTCACACTGAGTGAATTGCGTCAGGTACAGCTGGAGGCTGGCCCTCAGTTCACTCACCTGCAATGGCAGGACCTGTGTCCCCAGGACCCCGCCTGTAGTACTCTCTGGAAAGAGCAGCTAGGGCTGAGACAGCGGTGTCCTGAAACACAGGAAATCAATGTTCAGAGCTCTGCCGTGAAGTCCTGGGTCTCTACATCAGGGTCCTTCTGATAAGAGTGGCTATGCTTAAAAACCAATCACACCACTCCCATACTCTCGCTTCTCTTTAAGAGTATGAATTTTCCACCGTTTACCAAACTTTATCCTTTTTCATGAATGCATCTATGCACTGACATCTGTCAGATATGCTAATTGCATTAATTTGCTATACTAGTTTGGCTTTTTTTTTTTAATAGAGAACTTGGTTATTTCTTCCCCAAAAGTGTAAATTCCCCATCTTCTAATACAGCCTGGCTAACAATGAAGTGGTGCAAGGGTGAAGTAGGCTCTGTTAAGCTGTAGAGGGCCACATATGGAGGAGCACAGGGGCCCTGGGCATCAGGAACAAGCAAAAGTGCTGAACAAGAAGGGTGAGAGACCAATTCTGGTCCCTGGAAGCCACGGCAGAACAAGATGCCACACAGAGAAGGTCTACCAAAAAGCTGGAAGTGGAGCTGTGTGGCTCAAGGGGTAGAGCACTTGCCTTGAACCAAACAAAAAACCAACCAAACACACAAAAACCCCTTAGGGACAGCAACTCAGGTCCTGAATTTAAGACCCAGGACCAGTACCAAAAAGAAGAGGGGAAGGGAGGGAAAGGGAAGGGAAAGGAGGGGAGTAAAGGGGAGGATGTCTTTGATAACAAGGCTCTTAAAACTGACCAAGAAGACAGTACCTGTATCTCACAGAACGAGAAAACTACTTAAGACATGACATTATGAGAAGGAAGAGGCCAGCCCAGAGGAACAAGCATCAAAGACACACGTGCAGACTTCTATTCCTTGTCTATATCCAAAGCTTGCCCACACCAGAAACCATAGCTCACAGCCTACAAAATGCTTTACGTATCACAGCCCTGTAAGTCTGTGGCCACCTGTTCCCCAAACATGGATACAAATCCCCTCACTGCATGTGACACTGGCATCCATACGCCCGGGCACAGTCTGAACTGCAGTTTACTCATTTGCGTATGAGCCAAGTTTTGGAGGTGAGGATAATTAGTAAGGCCAAAAACAGCAAAAAAAAAAAAAAAAAAAAAAAAAAGAAAAGAAAAAAGTTAGCATTCTGATCACCAGGGGCTACAAAGACCTCCTGATTCTATGAACCTGGTAACAAGTCCATGCCAAATTCTAACATTAACCACACAAAGGAGACTGGTGCTGCCAGACCTCCAGACTGGACTCCAGCCATGCAGGGGAAGATAGGACTCAGGCCCAACACACCTTGATCTGCTGTCTAGAATGGCTTGAAAAGAGGTGGAGACTTCTCAGAGTGTCATCTATCAGCCACTGCCAGCCATCTGCCAAAGACATGAAGATGGTGACTTACCAAACTCAGAACGCTCAGAGGCACCACTGGGAGGGATCTAGAGACGTGAGAGCTCACACAGGCTTTCCAAGGTACAGGAGGCCAGACTGCTTCAGACTGCTGCCAACCCAGGGCTGGCAGCGCGCGAAATGCCACTTCCCATTAACGGCGCATTCACACATCATGGGTTCTTGTTGCGGGGGGGCGGGGAGGGGCACACACAGAGAGAGTTTAATCAGTTAAAAAACAAAAACCTTTGGAAATGTGGCCTACTGGTAGAGTGCTTACCTTACATGCATGAAACCTTGGGTTCGGTTCCTTGGTACCACATACACAGAAAAAGCTTGAAGTGGTGCTGTGGCTCAAGTGGCAGTGTGCTAGCCTTGAGAAAAACCCAAGGACAGTGCCCAGGCCCTGGGCTCAAGCCCTAGCCCTGGCACACGCACACGCGCACGCACACACACACTTGTAACTGCAGGCTAGAGTACCGGGCAGATCTGGGCTGAGCAATCTGCTGCTGTGTGGCCCCGGCCAACTCCAGCACTCGGTGGTCACCTAGGTTCTCAGGTGTCCACCAGGGCCACAATCACTGGCCGTGGGTGCCCTGGGACCACCGCTGGAGTGCTGGGGAATGGACAGGAAAGGGACCTCTGGCTACCAGGAGAGGGCTACAGGACCTCACCGTGGTTTCAAGACGGGTCTTCTAACAGTCACCTTGTAATCCCACCGCTTTTACACCCATGCCAACATGGCTTGGAGCAGTTGTGTAAGAAAATGCTATCAAAAAGCACTTACCAACATGAGAAGGGGAATCAACGTGTGAGAAGTAATGCGCTTTATCTGACAAATATAACTGTAATCTATTAATTACACTAAAAAAGAAGAAATGGAAAAAAAAGCACTTACCTATGACAGGGTCACCTTTAAAGGGCATTCTGGAAAGTGATAAGTTCTGTATTAAAATACACACTAGAAGAAAAGAGGAAAAAGCACCATCATCAATCCAAAATGCCTCTCACAGCACCCGGCTCACTGCACTTCAAGCTGTGCACTCTCAGCCTCAGACTCCCGTCACCTCCCTGCTTGCTGGCCAGCCCAGGATACCTCCTCAGCTGGGCGCCTGGAACGAGGAGGCATTTCAGACCTAACTGGGGGTACCCCCCGGAAAAGATGCTCGTACGCACCCACAGATCCTAGCCTGGTCAAGATCTCTATACAGGCTGATACAGCTCGGTAATAAGAGCGTGTTTTAACAAGGCCTTGTCATCAGTCCTTCCCCCAGACAGACTGCAGGGATGAGGTGGGGAAAACTCTTTATAAGGAGGCGACAGTTATCCTGGACCTGACTATAACCCCAGAGGGCACAGCCCAATTCTGAGGACTTGCATAAGAAAGGCCATGAGCACAAGTGACCAGGGGCTATGGAAAGGCACCTGATGCCATCTGAGGCAAGGACTGTTTCCAAAGTCAGAGGAAGTGCTCCTGTCACAGGCAGCCATGAGCCATTTGCCAAGAGAGAGGACACGACCTGGGCGTCCAGTCAACAGGCATAAGGCAGGTCTACCAGAGATAAAACATGGAAGAGTTCACACCAGAAGCACAGTGGGCACAGACCCAGGCTGTGGATCACAGGGAATAGAACAGGGGGACCCCTGGCCTCTGGGACGCGTCCCTAACAGCATGGACTAGCCCTCAACTCTGGTGGGTCCAGATGACCCATCAGTGCCACGGAGTCAACGTGTGAAACAGGACGGATTGCTACTGGAGCAAATGGGGTGGCATCTGAGTGTCACCTGGATGGCTCCACAGCGGGGTAACCTGTCTTCACGTCTGCTTCTAGAGTACTTAGCCTCCTGTCCTCACACCTGAAGCTCAGGGACTACTTGGCTCCATTCTCTTCACACTGCCACATACAGCCTGACTGCATTCTTCCTGTGTGCTACACTAAAATAAATACACAATTAGCAGTTCTCCTCATCATAATTTGTATTTGCCCAAACACAATGGAAAAATGGACAGGAGAGTCTTCCAGTTTATCATATTTTCACTTGTGCCCCACCTCATGATTTGACATGCGGCCTTTGGTGGACTGCATTTCCTCCTGCAGGTCTGCCACCTGCTTCCCATACTTCTCCTGTACAGAAACATGTCCCTTTACCTCCCACCTCAGGAAGACCACAGCACCAGGGCACACT